>NC_133902.1:34564166-34856666 GCF_964199755.1 Larus michahellis
ACAGGGCTGATCACCTGGGCACCACCAGCTATTTTTAAAAGTTACTGTGAAATTATAGTCACATACTTCCCGTTTGACCAGCAGAACTGCAGTATGAAGTTGGGAACTTGGACGTATGATGGTACAGTGGTTGTTATTAACCCGGTAAGCAAGGAGTTTGTAATTGGGAAAAATAATAGAGACCATGATATGTTTTCAGGGAAATCTTGTCTTTAGAATGGAATATAACCTTGTTTTGACTGGAAAATAAGCAGGCACTACCTGTAAAATACAAAAGACCTATTAGTAGATCTAACACAAAATTTCCTGGTTTGGCTTCTACAATTCTGCATACACAGATTCCTGCCTGTCCTGCAACAGCTTCACACCACTCCTTATGGTGCTGCCTGTTTACTTTTGTTTATTTTCTTCTTTTTTTGGAGGGAGTGGGGGGCGAGGTGTGTGTTTTTTCTCTGCTCGTGATTTTCCAAGGACTCTTTCCCTGTCCCCTCAGGTATGTCTCTGCAAGTATTTAATCAGTCTTTCTCTTTAGTCAACTATCCCTGACTGTTTCAGTAAAATATTTAGTTGAAAGCTGTGTAGAGGATGATATTCTAAGGCAAAATAACATAGACAAGAGTGTTTTGCTTGCAAAAAATGCATGAAGTGCCTGAGTTATTAGGAATCCTGTTCCTGAGCGACTGCCAAGTTTTGATTTTGTTCAGAAAGTGTAATATTAAGAATTTGTATCTTTTTTTGCTGTCAGGAGAGTGATCGTCCAGATCTGAGTAACTTCATGGAGAGTGGGGAGTGGGTGATGAAGGACTACCGTGGCTGGAAGCACTGGGTTTACTACACTTGCTGCCCTGACACCCCCTACCTGGACATCACCTACCACTTCCTCATGCAGCGCCTGCCCCTCTACTTCATCATGAACGTCATCATTCCCTGCCTGCTCTTCTCCTTTCTGACTGGATTTGTTTTTTACCTGCCCACAGATTCAGGTATGTAAATTTATTTGTTCTACTGCCAAAGAAATTCTAACAAGTTTCTAACGAGCTCTTCTAACAAGTTTCCGGGAAATTCTCAGTATTTGAAATCACCAGCCAACTTGAAGGGCAGCGCTTACTAAAATTGGACATTTCTGCTCAAAATAATGGCTCTAAGCATTCTGCAAATAAAGGGTGAGTGCTGAAAGCTAAAACTGTTGATATAAATAAATTGGGCTGATTTTCCACAGAAATCGCGGATTGACTATCCAGTTAACTTCTGCTAAATGAAGATTTAGCTAGTCAGCTTCTATGTTTTGCCATAGGTAGGTGGTTGGTGTGTTAGTACATCACACAGTAAGTGAGCACAGGGGTGACTGAGGCCCTTCTGCACCGTGTCAGAGCAGAGAGCTGGTTATCTGCTCACGCACATCACCTCTGGGGACACAGAGTAATCCTGGCCTGTTCTGGCCTCCTTTGTCTCTGCTGAGCTGCTCTTGCTCCCTGCAACCATTTCCTCGGCTTTGTTCATTTCATCTTGTGTCAGCTTTTTATACTGCTGAATTTCACGGAGCCCCTTCTATGAAATACTTCATGTATTATTTTTTTTTTTCAGTGGAAAACTTTCTATAAAGTTGAACTGAGTAGAAAAAAAGATGTGTGAATCATGTTTTGTGGTTCAGTTTTGACATCCTGCGTGCTGGAAGATCTCAAATTGCAACTGACCTCGGGTGTCAGATGTGATTTTTTTATATTTTTTTTTTTTTTTTGTCTGCCCAGTCAGCCCAGCACGAGCCTGCCAGAGAGTGAGGCAAGCGAACCCCCAGGAGGCTGTGGAGCAAGCCTTAATCAGGTGCACGCACTTCATCATTCAAAATGCACAGCCCGTGAAGTGCTCCCGGGCAAGTAAGCTTTCCATATCCATCACCCATACCTCAGCCCAGTCGTAGCTGGTGATTCCCACCTTGATGCTGGAGCTGATGCTGCGTCAGGCTCTCGTGTTCAGCCAGCCTAGTTACTGCTTTGGATGCCGGGAGAGATGATAGCACTCCAGATGCACGCTTGTGTGAATAGCCATCCTCCACATCCTGTCTTCTCAAAGTACTCTCTGTACTGAATGATAGGAGCAGCAATGGCATTATCATTTTTTTATTATTTTTTGCATGGCAGGTGAGAAAATGACTCTCAGCATCTCTGTCCTGCTGTCTCTGACTGTGTTCCTGCTGGTCATCGTGGAGCTGATTCCCTCCACCTCCAGCGCGGTGCCCCTGATAGGCAAATACATGTTGTTTACAATGGTGTTTGTCATCGCTTCAATCATCATCACGGTCATCGTCATCAACACCCACCACCGCTCCCCCAGCACTCACACCATGCCGCACTGGGTCAGGAAGGTGAGCTCTACGGCTTTGCGTGTTTCCTGGTTTCCACCGAGCACTCCATATTTTACTGGCAGGCTTTCCAATAAAAGTCAACAAGAATTGGGGAAGTAAATGCATCACGTTAAATCTCTCTAGGCACAAGAGCCCGTGTTTACTACTTAGCTGTGCATAAAGTCATCAAGACTGCTGAAGTGTGCCTTTAAGTAAGAGAATTGTCCACTGGGGTAGAGTCGTGCAGGGAGCAGATGAGGCAAAACACAGGCAGCTGAAGGCAGAGGGAAAATAAAATGTCCAGCTGGACTCAAATTACATTTCCTAGTCTAATTCTCCACCTGACTGGAAAGCACTGCTGCCTGCCAGTGGCCAAGCTGGCCAGCCCGTGTGAGTGCAGGGTACAAGGGCTGTTGGGGATACCTGCGTTCAGCATCCCATTTTGCAAAAGGCAGTTTAGCAAAAGCTATGATCTTCCCTGTGCTTTTCCAGTGAATGCAGTTGCTCTGCAGTCCTTGGGAAGCAAGGAGATCCTTGCACAGTAGTCTAAATGGTAACCACAAGATGTAGAAAAAATTGGATATCTGTCATTACAAGTTCTTTGCCAGGGAGATGGTACCAAAGAGGTTATTCTTGCCCTTTTTTTAAGCCTGCCTGGGTTCATATTAAAACTTGACACGAATAGGAGATTGTTCTGTGTATTTCTAATAATACTTTTAAGGTTACAGCTTACATCAAATTCACTTGGCAGCAAAAACAATCCCCGCAGAAGGGAGACTTCAGCAGGCAAACACTGCCGTGTGCTTAAAATTGCTCTGGCAGCCAGCCTTTGTTACTCTGAAGGAAATTATTGTAAACCTTATATGCAGGTATAGCAAACAATTGTAATAGCAAAGTCAAACGTCAGTAGCCAAAAGAGACACTTTGTAGTCCATTCTTCAAGCCGCATTCGTAGGCAATATGTTCCAAATTAGACGAGGTTGGTAGAGGTCTGTCAGCTCCCGCCAGCGGAGGGTCTGCTCCGGGACCTCGCACTCCCCTTTGTGTGTAGATGGGGGAAATGGGAGGGAAATGGTTTCCAGAAAACGGGCCTGCGGGTGACTCCATCTGCCCCAGGACATAAGGCTGACAAAAGCCCCAGTGTGGCGGAGGCTGTGACATATTCCGGGAGGGAATGTGTAGCTGATCCAGGGCGGGAAGTGATTTGGGACTGGAGAGGCTCGCCTTTGTTCCGTGCACAGCTGCATCTGCAACGCAGCCCTGCAGCCCAGCAACTGTCGTCTGCTCCCCCTTTGCTTTCAGGTCTTTATCGACACAATCCCAAACGTCATGTTTTTCTCTACGATGAAACGACCGTCCAGGGATAGGCAAGAGAAAAATATTTTTGCAGAAGATATCGATATTTCTGAAATTTCTGGGAAGGCAGGTTCTGTGCCTGTCAACTTCTACTCCCCGCTTACCAAAAATCCAGATGTGAAAAATGCTATAGAGGGAATCAAATACATTGCGGAAACGATGAAATCGGACCAAGAAGCCAGTAATGTAAGGCATTTTTTGTGCATGATTCATTTCTTGCTTTTTATATTGCTTCATCTTATTTTTTTGGCAAAATATCCCCACCTCACAAGAACACTCCAAGCCCTGGTTTGGCTTTAGCAGGGGACAGTCTCCTCCCCTTGATGCAGGCAACGAGGAGGGACAGATAATTGTTGCAGATGGCAATTGAATCTTGCCCCCTCCCCCCGCCCAGAAAAAAGAGAAAGGGGAAAAAGAAAAAGCGTCAGTGCTAAGGTTTTCTAAACGTGGTGCGTGAAGCTGTAGAGACAGAGGGTCTGTGAGCAGCAAAGCAGTTTCAAGAACTGTAAGCAAGTTCCAAAACACATTCCTCCTCTCTCCCACTCAGGCATCTTCCCCCTGCGGTAAGCAAGCTCCTGTCGCTTTCGAAAAGCCAGGAAGCAAGCCAAACTCCAAAAAAGCTAGTAGTTTTATCTGAGAAGCATCAAATGTAACTCACAAATGATAATTTCAATTTCGACAAGGTTTTGTTTTATTCCTGAATGCTACAAGCGGTCCCTGCAAGTGAAGCACATCATGAGCTAACTCTGATGACCGACTTTTTCCACGTTGCAAGCCAAAGGAAGGATAAATGCGTGTAGAGTCACATATGGCAGTGTTCCCCAGGAAAACCTAGCTCGGCCTTCTTCTTGCACATTCAATGCAATTAACCCCCTCTTTTATTTTAGTTATCACAGCTCCCATGGCTTTTGCAAGGGTAATTTGGTCCTGGTGCTTCGTCTTTCTAAATCATCGTAGACCTTTCCTCTTGGGCCGCAGGCTACCCTGAGGTCGCGGAGAGAGTTCTCCGGGACAATAATTTGGCCATCCTCTTGAAAAGGAGGCGCCTCCTTCCCACGAGCAGGATTTACACCACGGTGTTTGTTCCTGTCACCAAATTCCTGGAGCAAGTGGAATGGCTCTGGCTGCGGTCTCACGTTCCCCATGACTCCTGTGCCCCTCTGTAGATAAAGTGTTGCCTTCAGCAGGGCTGGCGTGGCTTCAGCGCCTCTGGGATACACTTCCTCCTCGGCTTACAAGGAGGGTCTTCAGGTTACCGGCAAGTGCTCCCTTCGGAAGTGGAGCCCAGCTGCTGGTGTCATCTGGGCACCACTGATACCACTTCCAGGGGGTTTCAGAAGTCAAGTTCCCCGAATAAACTGAAGGTTGTGGCTTCTGAAGGCTGCCGCTTCGTTGCATTCACTTACTCACTTATGAACAACCTCAAACCAGCATTGATTATCAGTGTCCTCTAGATATTATACAACAGTCTCTTCTACTTGTGGGGCAACTAAGGCAAAAGTAGAGGGTGTCTTAGGCCAGTACGTGTCACTCCATAAGGCAGAGTTACAAGGTGGAAATCCTGAGCCCTGCTGCCATTAGCACCTCTGCTTGCTTTTACGGTCCTGGGTTCCCACCAAAACATCCAGTGAAAACACAGTCACAGGGTTCACAGCGTCCCACAACTGGAAAAAAGTAAGGGAGCTATGGAGAAGGTTTTCCTAGACCTTAGAGTGATATGAGGCACGGAAAGCAGGGCCTAGAGTTAAACTAACAGTAATTCCTTAGGTACCCCGAGAGAATGAAAAAGCAGTAGAAAACCAGTTGGGTGCAAATAAGTGGTTTGCTTTCAAAATTTTAAAGTCTCATTCAAAAGCAACCATTTGACTAAAGATTAAGCTTTTCAACATTTCTTTTTAACAAAATTGTTCACCGAATTGCCAGGGTTTGTAAACAGTTTAGTCCTGAAACTTGCATTTCTAGGTAGCTTAGGCTTTCTCAACCTCTGACCTGCTTTTGAGAAGAAAATGAGTATTTTTTGCATAATAATAGTGGAACTTAAGGAATAGCCTTTCCCTTGTTCAAGACAGTAAATTACAAGAATGCCCATAACAAACATGACTCTGCAGAGGTTTTACCATCTCCTTTGTTTCTTTCCCAGGCTGCAGAAGAGTGGAAGTTTGTCGCGATGGTAGTTGATCATCTTCTCCTTGGCATATTTATGCTAGTTTGTATTATAGGAACATTAGCTGTATTCGCTGGTCGCCTTATCGAATTAAATCAGCAAGGATGAACATCAACTGGAAACTATTTGCTACCCTGGTTAGCATCTGAAAGCATCTTAACCATCAAAACCTGGCCAGCCTCCGAAAAGTTTCACAGGCAGGAATCGGTCCTTGCTGGGAAAGAGCAGGAATAATAAAACGTAAGGCTCCATTCTTAGCACTTCTGAGCTGCTGCTTGGTGGTATTTCATTGCCAACAAGAAACACTTGCGTTACTGGTAGACTGAATGGCTGTCAGCCAGGTTTTGATCTGTTTTACCATTTATTAAAAATGTTAATGTATTAATAAGACTGTCTGACTTCGTAACCCAGAGATACAATTCCAGTGAAATCAATAGCAGTGTAATGAGCTTTAGCCAAGCTGTAAATCTGTATTCAAGCTGGTTTCAATATCTGTTCTGTGGTTTTTGTACCGGCAGTCACAAACAACTCCTCTTGTAACACCAGACGTAACCAGCAGAAATATCTCAAACTCCAAGCTGAAGCACTTGATTTTCATGCACAAATCTGAAACAACTGACTGTCACACATGACTCTACCTGTAGAAACTCTTGATGTAGCAAGAGGAGGGACTGTTCTTTACTGTGGGAAGGATCCAGCCTCAGCCAGTTAGGTCCCACAGGTATTTTTTGCTGTCAAGTCCCATGATAAAGGACTTTGAGAGGAGGATTTTTTGGCCTGTTTTATCACTGAGCCCTGCTCTGTGACCGTCAGGCATCCCAGTGACTATGTTGCAGTCGCTGCCCTCTTCTTTTTAACTGCCAATACCCATTATAAGGAGCCCCACATTCATTATGTATTAATGCTCAGGATTTTCAATTGTCAACAGAGGTGTTCTGCACTGGCATCCTAAGGAAAAAGTTTAGACCAGAGGGGAAAGGATGGTATCCATAGGATAACCTCTGTACTCCGTTATTCTGCTCCTGGAAGGTTGGTTTCCACTCTCCATTTTGAGTGATGCCTAATGCGGGGGCGGCTTCAAATTTGCGGGTGCTCGGTATCACATCTTAAATACAATTATTTCTGTTCACCGAAAACTGTCCCCTGCCCTGCTGAATAGGCCATGAGCATTAAAGCCAGACACAGCATCACCAAGATCATTCCTGGAGCAATGCGGATCTCAGTTCTACTTCTGTATGACAAAATCACAGGCCACCTCCTCCTCTGAGCAGCACAAATAATCACCCAAACTTTATTCAAATGTTGAGCAGCAGCTCGCTCTAGTGGCTAAAACAAAGTAGTGCCGCTTTTGGCCAAAGACCTTTGGGTTTCAGTAAATATTCTACATAAGCAACAAGCCCATGTGTGTTTCAATAATGCAGCGTGGAAATACTAGCAGTGCTGCCTATTTTTCTCAAAAAAAAAAAAATAAGGAGAGGTGGAGCAACTGATACAAGTTACTCATCTTTCCCAGCTGGTTGTCCGAGCCAATAGGACTGCTTTGTTAACAGCTGTAAATAATTTGCTGTGAGTTTAATAAAATAATTTGTATTATGGTACTGCGCTACAGGAATGTGTCATGTCTGCAGAGAACAGGCATTTGAAATGCTCTATAGGGAAAATTAGGCACTTGTGCAATAATTTCATCATTGCGTAGTGTTTGCTGGGCAATGTTTTGGTGAGCTGCAGTCCTAAGCAAAGCAAACGGTTTGTCTGGGGCAATCGATCACTTGTAACACTCTGCTCAGCTCTCACGGTTTAGATGATGGTAATCTTTGCCCCGCTGGATGATCATTAACCCTGTAAACGGTTGCCTGAAGATGTATGCTGGGCGAAACCTCTGCTGACAGATGGAGTGCTTGCTGCAGCTCTGTTTATCATCAGCCTAAGTTTTCAGCTCTCAGCCCTTGGAGAGAGTCACGCATTTCCCCGGCTCAGGATGAGCTGAGCTGCAGCCTAACAGTGCCTGGGACTTAATTTGGGAGACTGTGATTGGCACTAAAATTGACAGACCAGTTCTCTTAAAGCAGCATGTGGTTGAATCTTAGCATTAAAAATATACATCAAGTAACAAGATTCGTGGTGAGCATCCACAGTGTCTTTGTGTAGCTTCCCCAGCTTCCTGAAGACAGATCTGGGTCTTGGCCTCCAAATTCCACCTATTTGTGTTGCGGGGTGCTTGTGTGCACACATGCCTGCTCGCTTCTCCAGCTCTCCTCATACACAGCTAGCTACCAGGCTGCAGTGCTTTTCTTCCACTTCCTCAGGAAAAAAAAATAAATTGAAATTATTTATTTGAAAATTTTCATTTGTGATAGTTTGATCTGTCTAACAGGCACAGCAAATCTTCTGCCTTCCTATCGCTCTGAGTCTTGATGAACTACTCACGTCTCAAAAGACGTGACACAAGGCAAAAATAAATGCTAACAATTTCCCTTCTTAGGTTGCAGAATCCGGGCATTGTACTCTGACTCTCCAAACAGATGGTCTTTCAAACATCAATCGGCACACTTCAGGAGACAGTTGATCTGCATTTTTTTATTTGCTTTGAACACTCAGACTATCCCAGTCTTTATTCTGTGTTCCTAGCTCACCTTTGTGGCACATTTTTCTGACATACCACCAACATTCTCTGTTACCAGTATCCATCTACTGAAAGAGAGTACCCTTACCTATGTACAGACTAGTCCTGCTCATCTGCTACTGTCCTTTTGACACATCAGCACATCTGTACACCTGCTAAAATACCAGCTTTGGAGGTGGTAAATATGCTCAGTCACTGTCAAAGCTAATTTGCTGTCACTGTGAAAGTATGTATTGTCTAACGATTTCTCATTCACAGCCCTGTAGTCTCTCCCTGCAATCTTAACACTGAACTCTCCTCTCTCCTTCATGGGTAGCACCAGAGGCCCTGGGGAGGTGGCCCTGTATGGATAATGCTCGTGCCACCGGCACGTGCATCTCCACCACCTGGTTGCCTTCAACAGGCACATTTCGGCTCTGAGCTTCAACTAACAATTCTGATTTTAAGCAAAACAAGAAAGAGGCCTCACACTTTCACTGTTAAATTTCTCTAATACATGTTAAAAAAGTAATGAAATGCAAATACCATGGTGCTGAAGTAAGCAGACCTCATTTAAATGCCGGCAGACCAGGGGCCTCTGGGTGAGAAGGCGTCGCTTTGACAGTGAAGGTTCTCCAAGCAGTTAATGTGTCCCTCTTTTAGCTGCCATCACCTTGCTACTAAAGCTGCTTTTGTTCACTTTGAGCTTGTTGATAACACCCTATTTATGTCCTTAATAGAATGGCTCTCTGGAACATCTCCGTCTTCTTCCATCTGATTCCAATTTTTAAACAATTTGGCAATTAACTTTCCCCTTCCCATCCCCTTATCTGACCTTCAGTTACTTTCTGCTGTGCCATGGATATTTTACTCCCCGAGATGCGGTCGTCCGCAGATCTCTCTTCCTTATGGCACTCGCGCCGTTCAGGAGACCTGACCCTTCTGAGGGGTTTATTTGAATTTTTAAAAGTCCATTACCTTGTACCAGCTCCAAGGGAGCAATTTCACCTCTGTGTGAGTCTGGAATCAGAACAGGCTGCTGCTCTCTGACATCACCAGGCAGATGAGCTAAATTTGCTGGCCTTATTCTGTCTATTTAGGCAGTTGCACTCGGCTTTGTAAAACATAGTTGAATTGATGAACAGACCGAGAAGAAAAATTACATTCACTGAACTCTAAACGCTTGATCATGAGCTTGCGTGTGTCAGGTGTCATCACTCATCTGCAACTTGTGCTTGGGTCTTGAAGCTGCCTCCAGTTTGGGAGTTTTTAAGAAATCAGATTATTGTTTCAGACAATTTAAGTACTCATTTTGTTCTCCAGGATGTAAGTTGCTGCTGGTCTCCTTGCTGTGGCCGTCTCCCCGGAGATGTGTGAAAGCAGCCCGAGTTTCATCAGTGTGCTGACCCAGCGGTTCCTGTTTCCATAGCTGAAGCAAACCGCAGTGGGCAGGGACAGCAAGACGAAAGAGTCTGTGGAACACAGGACCCACAAAGCGCATAAACATTGTGCTGCTATTGGAGAAGGGAAGCACATTACCCGCCTGAAAAGTTTGTCTTCTGGTACGGCGGCATGCGAGGTGTTGCCTTTAAAGTCACCGATAGTTTAGCACATCAGATATGCTTTTGACTTTGAACGCTTTTAGAGGGTTGCCGTGCTTGGATCCAGTTGCAAGACCTCATGTTTTTGTATGTTTACTAGTGCTAGATAAAGTCTAGCAGGGCCTCCATGCCCCTAGGCATGCTCCTGCTTGTAAATTCCCTCCCTCTTTTTCTTCCTGAAAAATCGTGAAGTTGGTACAAAGTCTCCCAAGCTCCTCTCAGATGAATGTTGTGCAGACACTGGCTTCTGACAAAGCTCTGGAGTACTTTTTCCCTTTCTGGAAATCAAATCCCAACTACAGACGGGGCAATCACTCATTGCTTTGCAAAAGATTCTCTAAAACAAACATAAAATGGCCAAGGTTGGAAGGGACCTTTCAGATCATCCAGTCCAATCATCAACTTAACTCTGACAAAACCCATCACTAAACCCTATCTCTAAGCACTGTGTCTGCCCAGCTTTTAAATACCTCCAGGGATGGTGCCTCAACCACTTCCCTGGGCAGCCTGTTCCAGTGCTTAATAACTCTTTCAGTGTCACAATTTTTCCTAATATCCAGTCCCTCATAAAGTATGAAAGACTGGCCAATTGGAAAACAGCCAACCTGCAAGCCACCATTCCCATGCTCGTGCCGAGAGCCCTGCTGAGTTCCATTAGCTGTAGGTGGGTTATTTACAACAAGGACAGAGCAATCTCACTTGTTACCATGTGACAGGCTGGACTGACCAGCAGGCAAGAGTCCAAAGCAGTTTGTAGGCTACCGCAGTGCGGTGATGATGATGGGTCACTCGGTGGATTCCCCATAGAGGGGGAACTCTTCCCTAGCAAGGGTCGTCATTGTTTCCTGTCATCCCAACACAGACCTCCCACTGCAGCACATCTTCCTGACTTCCAACAGACAAGCAGATCTGTATCGGTGTTTGTTATTTATCCCATATGGAGCCTGGAATAAACACACCACATGGTATTTCTCCAGTATGTAGTCAAGAGGAAGCTGTTTGCCTCTATGTGACTTTTCAGCTAACCAATGACCTAAATGCGGTATGCCGTGCTTAGGAACCTCATGTGGATTTGTGACCCTCTTTAGGGAGCTTTAGGTCTGTAAAGACAGTAAACACAGAGTACCTGCAGTTTTTCCATTTGTGAGCTCCGTAACTTTTGCTTTCAAGCTAATCTAGGCTGTGTGCGTGCAATCAGAAGACGGTAGAGAGAAAATATTGTACCTGTTTCTGTGTCCATCTTGTAATGTTCTGAGCATGCAATGACACAGAAACAGAGAAATGACCTACATAAAAGCCTGGCAAGTTTTGAAACCTTACACTGAAGGCAAATCAGTAACGCCATTGCTCTTGGGACAGTGTGTCTCACCATAATGCTGTGTCTTTGGGCAACTGGTGGTGTCATGCTTAAAACATGAAAGTTGTAGCAAGTTAGCTCAGCACACAGGCTACTCAGCTGGGACGTGTTGCTACAAGTGAATCAAGAACATATTTAAGTTCTTCAGGAAACCTGTCCCTAACATTCGTATATTTTAGACAACAGTGTTATGTAGCTGCTGGGCTGGACCATGTTCATGCATGGAGTAAACACAAAAACATCCAAATACCTCAAAAATGTGAAATCCTACAGAGACAAAAGCATGTGGGATCAATGTATCAGCTCAAATAGGTGCTCGGGACACAGCGCTCACCCTTCAAAACTTGCTCCTATTTTCCCAAGCTACTCTGTTACATATACTTCAGGCATTTTTCCATGCAAGACCTCAGCGCTGGACCCAAAAACATTAACAGAAGTTTTGTTTCTAGAAAACTTAGTCAAGCTGAGAAGGAAAAGGAAGCAGAATCTATTGCTTGTCTGGCAAAGCAATCTCTGCGTGAGTTAATTGAGGTAAGAAGCACAAACGCCTTCTGGGGCATCACGTAGAGAGGGGTAATTGACCTTCCCACACCTCAGCACTCTGCAAACCTTAAAAGGGAAAAAGCAAGTACATCTTTTCCACTGTTTAATTACGTTTCTACTGCACTGTGTGTGTGTCTTCCTGCTGCCTTGCCATTCCCCAAGCTCCACTACCCCTCCCCTGCTGGCTGCTATCAAGGCCATGAGAGGCAGGGAAGGAAAATGAAGCGCTGTTGAGACCTCTGCGGGCAAACAGAGCATCGGGAGCTGGGGTGAGAGGAGACCCTGCTTAAGGGCCTTTGGGGCTTTCCCAGGTTGCTGGGGCAGGAGGGTGCAGTGCTGGGCAGGTGGATGCACCGGAGGCCAAGAGGTTGCAGAAAGTAGAACTGACGATGGAGGCCAAAAGTTGCAGATGCAGGTAGTCATGGGTGCAAGCAGGGAACCCATGAGGCTTTGGAGGACCGGGTGAACCCCTGGAAAAGCTCCCAGTATTCACCGTTGGGCCTGTTTACACTGAAAACCTTTCCCTGCCGTGTGGTTATCCCATTAACTCTGGTTTTACCTTCCAAGTGGAACACCTGGGACCTTCACCACCAGCCCAATGCTACCTGGGAAGAGCCACCCCATGGGGATTTCTCGGCTCGGGGAGGTGGGGGGAACGACGGACACTCATCCATCCATCCACCCACCCATCCAGCGATCCATCCAGCGCCCCTCGTTCTCCGGGAGGGGGAACCGGGACATGTGCGGCGGCGCGGCCGGCGGGGGAGCGGCGCCCCAGAGCCGAGCCGAGCCGCTTCCTGCCGCTATAAATAACCGCGCCCGGACCAACATGTCCCGGCCGCCGCAGCGGCTGGAGCTCCGGAGGGAGCTGCCGTCCCCTCCCGCCGTCTAACTCCCCCCCGCGGAGAGCGGTAAGGGGACCGAGGGGAGGCGGGATGGGGTTCGCTTTGCGCGGCGTGGGGGGGTGTCCGTGCGGGGCGGGCAGGGCCCCCCCCGCCCCGCTGGTACAAGGGGCAACGGCTTCCGAGTCTCTCTTCGTGGCTGTTTTCTCTTTCTCTCTTTTCTTCCAGACCTCTCTGTCTCGGGATGTGCTCCTCCTGCTTTCCGAAGCCCTGCCGGCGGGGTTGGGATCCCTCCCCGCTTCCCTCTCGCTTGTTTTTTGTGTGTGTGTCCGTCCGTCCCCCCCCACCCGCCCCCTCCCGCCACCACCACCGCGGGGTTGGGGTGCGTGGCCCCGGGATGGAGGATGGTGTCTGGCCCCTCGCCTTGCGCCTCCTCGGCCCCGACCTCCATGGAAGGGGCTGGTGGCATCCGTGTCCGTTCCCTGGCTGTGAGATGCCGGCTTGGTGTGGCGAGCCATAGCCGGGGGGTGGCACACACCACTGCCCATGCATGTGGCACCCAAGCAGGGTGCTGTTGCGGTCGCTGGCTCACAGAGGTCTTTGTGCTGCAGCCTGCCTCCCTCGAGGGCTTTCGTCTGCAGCAAAGGTTGAGGTGGACCTTGTAGTTAGGCTTTATGGTGGAGGCAACAGAAGCAGGTCTCTGCCCCTCCAAGCTGAGGACTTTTTTGAAGGAGTCAAGTTTGGGAACCTCAGGTAATCAGCCATAAAGTTTTAGCTTGTCTTCCCCTTTGTTTGCCTCTGCTGCTCTAATGGCTGTGCTTTGGCTTTTAATAAACACCTTCTGTGGTGCGGGGCTATATCCCTTCTCGGAGAGTAGGTGCTCTTCAGCTGCTTCCACGTGCTCTGCTCAGGCTTCTTATTTAAAACAAAAGTGATAAGCACTGTCTCTGGCACTAAGATGTGCACGTTCAGGAACCCACAGTGAGGTATTTCTAAGTTGCTCTTTTATTCTTGAAATGCTTCCTCAAAGAGAGGGCTGTAATAAGCAGCTGTTCTGGGTTGTCTTGACCTCCAGAGGATGTTTTGCTCCTCGCTCGCATCCTTTTTCACTCTCTTTCTACTTTTCCATCTATTTTTTCTGTCCTTTAGCTCCTCCGAGCCCAACTTGGGAGCGGAGTGCAGAGGCCCAAGAGGCCACGGGAAAAAGAAGAGGTCCTCTCAGAGGCTGTCTGGCCTCCGCATGTTACCCGCGGCGTGCCCTGCTTGGCATGGCCGTACCGCCCTGGAGGGACCCGCTCTGGCAGGGTGCCTGCCTGAGTGCGGTGGAGCACGAGACGGGCTGAGCTGGCGTGTACTTTCCCCTCCGCGGGTGAGGGGAAGGAGCATGCGAGGAGGAAATACAGCTGTTGCAGAGCACTTCTGCCCTCCGTGCAGCGGGAGCACGTGAGGGAAGGACAGACGCAGAAAGGGAGATTCAGGAAGAGAGTCAGAGAGAGAATTGGGGGGCGGGGGGGGGACAGAGGAAAGCTACAAATGGAGAGGAAAAGCTTTGTATGTGTGCACAAATTTTGTTTGAATGTCTGTTTAGCCAGGGCAAGAGCAAATATCCTAAAAAATATGAGATTGTGTCTCTTGAATCCCTGTTATTGTTCCTCCAGAAAGTGCTGTTTTTCATTCCTCGGGTATCGTGTATGTCTCTCTCCCTCACTTTTCTAGGCTTTTCAGCATCCTCTGACCTCAAGCTGCGCAGGACATTGCCCTTAGCGTCTGCCTGTCAAATGCGTAGTTCTCCATGTTGTACATGAAATGATTATTTCCATAGTTGGTTAAGGCAAGTTTCCGAAGGAATGTGAAGCGAGAGGCACGGCAGTTCCTGTGGTCGGCCTTGACTGGGGTGTAAGCTCTTCGGGGCAGGGGCTGTGCCCTGGAGGCTGCAGTTACTCTCCACGTTGCCCTTGGCACTTCAGGGATTTCTGCCTCCACTCCTAACCCCCCAACCCCTCTCTTATCTCTCATTGATGGTCACCTGTTCCTGCAGCTCGTTCAGCCTCTCCCAGTTACCCCTGGGGTTGCTCTGTGAACTGAATTGCTGAAAGGTTCACCAATCTGGGTTAAAAACCTTAGGAAAAGGAGAGAGGGGAGGAGGAGCAGCAGTCCCTCCCTCTGCCTCTACAAATCTCCCTGATCAGCCCTATGCTGCCTCTCCTCTGCCTCCTGCTTTGAGACCACAAGTGGGGTTAAAACAGTTGAAGCTCTCTAGCTGCGTCCTGACTTCTGCTGCCTTAGTATTTCTACTGAACGCCCACTTTTAACTTTGTAAAGCATTACATCACTCTGAACAGCATCAGGTAGCAAGGTGCTGTCTTTGGGGGCTGCATTGCTACGAGACTATTAGACCTTTCTCTCTCTCTCTCTCTCTTTTTTTTTTTTTTTTCTGAGGAGAAACCCAGAGTTATCACAAAACTGCATTAGGGCTTCAGTGCTTTTACTAGTGCAGTAGAGTCAGAGTTGAAAGAAAAAGGTATTATCTAAAAGGGAGCAATTTCCCACCGGTGACAACAGGTATGACCTTTATATTGGATGACCTCCAGACCCCTTCTGGTGGAGAGGCCACCGAGGAGCAGGAGCAACACTAAGCCCTTTGTGAAGGAAACACACTGCAGTATTGCTCTCCATTACCTACAGTGCATAAAGTACTAACAGCTAGTGGTTTTCTGCCTTGCTGGTATAAACACCAAGCTTTTTTGGAGAAAGAAAAGAGTGTGTGTTGGTGTTATCTGAAATGTGACATGAATTCGTAAGTTTCCTTTAGAGTCAAATATATTGTTCTTGGTATATACACATTTTAGTAGAATGTCTTTATGCAACAGCCTTTAGAAATGTTCTGTGCACTGAATTTCCATCTGGATAACAGACTTATGTATAGAAACCATGAGAAACAGCGATGCAATGGAGAGAGGAGGGTTTCTTTAAAGTGTATGCTTTTGCCAAGGCAGACATATTTTAATTGTGGCTTCTTCACAACAATGAATTGCTATCAAAATTCAAATCTAATTAAATGCTTTTGTGTTCTTTCTACTGACTTCTCGTATTCTTGGCTAGAATGAGGACACTTTCTCCTTTTCTTTGTGTGGTGCACTCTAACACTTGTGTCTGTTGGATCCATTATAAAAAGGGACTGTTGAGTATCTTGGTTCAAAAATCCATGGTGCTACCTGTATTTGAGCAGGGGTGGGGAGAGTATTCTTTTTATTGGGAGATAGTTAAGTTCGGGGGTGGTAGAAGAGGACTTGGTAGTACCAAAGATGAGGATGCTGGAAGTGGCCACAAATCTTCAAGGCACCTGTCTGTTCTATGTGCTGTTGGGTGTGCAATTAACACCTTCGGGTTTAGCTCCTTACTTCAAAGACGGATGTGAAAAATCTCTCTGTTATTGAATAATAACTGCTGAACTGTTAGTTGGCAAATGGCCCAGAAAAGGGATTATTAAAAACTAAATTTCATAAAGATGTCTAGAATCATGCTTTAGTAGAGGGTTTCATTTAAAAGATTTTGGAGGCTCGTGGTGACCAGTATGATAGCAGTGTGGTGCTCTCATGTAGCATCACATGTGTGCATATGTCAAGATATCCAAAGAGGAGCAAGGGGAAGGAAATCAATGAACTGTTTACTACATAAGTGCTCAGTTGTGATCCTCTGCAAGCACTGTGCCACCCCTGCTGAGTTCTAAGTGAAGTCTGAATTGTGAAAAGACTATCTTTTTTCAGTTGAAACAACCCTGAACATCAGGGCTGTGAAAGATAACTGCGGTGGCTGTTCAGCCTTGCAGGCATGCAGGTCTGAAAGAGCAGCTGTCCTTGGGTCTCATCCAGCTCGGTTCACAAAGATCAGTGAAGAGTGTCCCTAAGGCTGGAGACGCAAGTGGCGAGGGAGCAGTTTCGTCTAAATCTAAGAGATCAAAGGAGTTCAGAATAGAAAGTTTTTCCTTATTCCTGGAAGGAGATAAACGGGAAGCACAAGGAGTAGTTTGAGAGTCTGTTTTGTAACACTTAACTCGGCTGTAACCTCATTAGTGTTCTTCTACATTTGGTTCCAATTACACGTAAGTACATTTTGGAGTTAAAATGTATACTTTTGTAACTCCTCAAACTACTAATGTTGCAGAAGCGGAAGTTCCGAAGACTTAAGCTGTTTATGTGGCACCCTGTCATCTTTAATCTCTTCGGTGTGTGTATGTGTGTAGCTCTTGCCATTCCCTTCCTGGGACTAAGTCCATGTGAAGGGCCCTCCTGTCCTCTAATGCGTGTCTTCGTGAGAGAGCTCTCCTCCTTATTTGAGCTAAACTTGAGTACATCTGTCCTGCTGAAGAAACTACGGGATATTCTTTAATGGGAAGCAATATAGAGGTTAAACTAAATGGTCTTAGCAGCTTCAGTGAGCCCAAAATAGTTTGTGCATGTTTCTCTTGTGATAACTTCAGGAAGTGGGGTGATTCCCTCTTCCTCCCTCTCTTTAATATTTTTGCTGAATGCTGTCCTTAAGTGCTAAAATCCTCTTACCATGAAGAGCAGGCAGCATCGAGCAGGTTTCTCTCTGAATTTTTACGGACCCTGGCTTAAGAGGACCAGAAATTAGCCCTAAGAAGAAATTGCATTCCTCTGCTTGTTGTACTGCTCCTGCTCCCCACCGAAATTGCTACTAAGGTCCTTCATGGTGAGGCTGGCCAAGCACTGGAACTGGTTGTCCAGAGAGATTGTGGAGTCTCTCTCCTTGGAGACAGTCTAAAAACTGGACTGGACAAGGCCCAAGCAATCAGCTTTAAGCCAGGTTAGCCCTGCTCTGAACTAGATGGGATCCAGCGGTTCCTTCCAGCTGGCTGTATGCTGTATTTTTTCATTATTGGATAAGCATGGCTGCTTTTGTCTGTCCCCAGAACATCTGGGAGTAAAAGTGGTCTCAAAACATCCAAAACTGGCCTTGGGAAGTCTGAATAAGGACTTTGAAAATTGGAGTGCATAGAGAATCATAGTGTGGGGAAGTGGCTTTGCCCAAAGTCTCATAGCAGCAGGTCAGTGGTAGTGCTGGGAGAGGATCATAAATCTCCTGACTGGCAGACTAGTGCCTTAGTAGCTAAAACATGTTGTCTTTAAGCATAAAACGGTCTCCTTTCCCTACTCAACTACTTTCAGATCACTTGGCAACAAAGACTACTCTTATCCTCCAAGGATCTCTTTCTTTTTTTTTTTGTTTTGGTTGGTTGGTTTTTTCCTTTATCTGTCATATTCATAGGCCTTTTTAGTACTAAAGAACAGTTTATTGCATTCACTTTTTCAGGAAACACTCAGAACATCAGATCTGGAAAAGAATTTGGTGAAATAAAGACAAGAGCTGCATAGGAAATTTTTAGAAAGTGATGTTATTCCCAGTTTGCTGCATAACAATTAATCTCTTATTTTTAAGAGAGGAAAAGAGCAGAGGAAGCTGCACACTGAATCCAAGTTTGAATCTCTCTTTGTTTAAAAAAAATAAAAATCACTTGAAGAAAACTTTTTAAAATCTGGAAGCTGAGAAGAACACAGATAGATCAGCATTTTTAAGAGTACCATGGAAGGAGTTAAGCTGTGAGTTAACTGCATCTGTGTTTCAAATCCAAATGCTACGAACAAGGGACCATTCAGATCTTCAGTTATAAGTTATACTGAATTCGTTATGCTGTGTTTGTTTGAATTCTGTTGAGAGGAGAAAAAGAAAATCATGGCAGGAAAAAAGAATCATTACTCTTGTTTTGGTGGCTTGTTTCTGAAGTGATGAAGCAGGATTCTTCTTTCCCATCTTTTTTTGTCTAGCACTTATGCAGGTCATCTGCTAATTATTAGCAGCTGTGAGACTATGGACTTACATAAGCATAACTAAAAGTCAGTGGAGCCTTGCATCATTCAGCAGATCTGCCCATCACTTATTCACCACAATAACAGATTGGTTTTGTAACTTACTTGACATGGGTATCTAAATACTAAGAGGGCATCAGCAAGCACGGAAAGTTGGGAAATCCTTTAAGTCCTAGGAATCAGATAGGATAATGTGTTGTTTTATTGTCGCCACAACCTGTTGTCCGATTATACACGAGCTGTGTGTCGGGGTAATGCCCTGTGACAGCTGAGCCTGCCAGCTACATAAAGCTGAATTGTCTGGGCAGCTTTGCTTGGAAGGTAGGTATGGGTGCGACGCCTGCCTGCTGTGGAAGTGCAAGTGTGGGTGCTTGTGAATGTATCCCAAATTAGCCATGCTCAGTGATACAGCTGGATACAGCAAACTGTCTCAAACCATAGAAAAGGACATGTGTGGAGCTGAGAAGTTGGGATTTCTTGGCAAGGGAAATAGCTGTAGTGCACAAGGCTGGCAGGTCCAGGCTGTGCCCCCGGGTTTGTAACAGTGGCTCAGCACACCACAGGATTTGGTGAGCAGCACGAGTTTCTTCCCACTTAACCTTGAGGGTATATAAAACTTAATCTCCCATACTTCTGGGTATTAAATCATAGACTAAGTAATGAATTTTCTGATCCGGTCTCTGGTTTTGTTTTCAGATTTTTTTTCTTGTCTTCTCTTTTGCTGGTTTAAAGATCTCCACATGCAAGAGAGACTGAAAGCGTAAGTGCAGTGTTATCAAATGTGCAAAATGCAACCCTTAAAATACTTGTTCTTGGGAATTAAGAAGGTAAAATGAGTTCCAGCAGATACAGTGTCCCTCCAGACCAGTCTGTGCACCCGGTGGCTCAGAGCTGTGCCCTGGCTCCTTTTTTAAGAAGTGAAAGAGGAGTTTGCCTGAGTTTCCTTTTTTTTTTTTTTTTTTTTTCCCCTACAACTCTTTTATCTTTTCTTTTTTAAAGCAGCGATGTGAGCAGTTAAGTTTGAGAGCTGCTGCCCTAGATCCGTGGGGTCTCTGCTATTTCTGCTGGGAACAACAGACAGTGCCTCATTAGCTCACCTCACCGGCAGGATCCAAACATGGTGGGACCTTACAGCTGCCCTCAAATTACCCTGGTCCCTGAGAAAGATGTAGGTGCTTGGAGGCAGCTTGCAAACTCCAGCTGCTGGGTTAGCACTTCAGAGCTGTAAGAGGGTGGCATGAATCAGGAACCTTCCTTTTATGAGGAGCCTAAACAGGAAGGTAACTAACTGATTTTGTAACTAGAATCAGCTAGGTAGCTTTTTAATAGAAAGACAGATGATGAAAAATACTTTGGGGGGTGGGGGGAAGGATTGGAAGTGCTCCTCAGGCAGTAATTCAAGGGTACTCCATTGACACTCCTTTGGATCAATTTGGATCGCAGTTTGGCAGACACGGCCAGCATCAGCCATGCACTACGACAGTCCTCTCCTCCGTTTACCCCAACTCATCACGCCTCCCATCACATCCGCCACTGCTCTTCCCCTCATTTACCCAGCATTGACTGACCCGCTTTGCCTAATGTATTTCCAAAAGTTTTTTTTCTGGCATGGAAATGCAAAATAGAGAATTTTTACTCTTGCTTTAGCATTTGAAGCTACTGAAAACAGTTTTTAAAGGAAGTTTTAAATGTAAACTGTGAAAGGTGCTGTGTGTTGCATATGTTTTAAGTAAACAAACCACACGCTCACGCACATAAGTGAGTTTGCATGACTCAATGTATTGATCTCTTTAAATGTATCTCTATTTGGTCAGATGCTACTTCTTGCTTTTCATATGGTTACACGCCTTCCCTTTGATTTTAAGGGAATGCATTTGACCAATGCCCAGTAGAATACACTTTCTATTCCAATAGGATGAAATGAAAAATCAAATGATAGCAATGTGGTGGTAAGGAAGGTATGCAAATATGACTCTCTTGGTTTTGGAGAGAAAGCTATTCATCTGAGGCCACAGAGAGGACACATACCAGTATATCGTCGTTCCTGTCTGCAGGTTGCATTTTCAAATCACCTCAAACTAATACTACTTTGAAACTGAGAGAAAGATATTCCTTAAAAGTACAACTTTTCCAAACAGTGGTTCTGGTGGCCTCTTGGAACCTGAAACTCTCAAACGGCAGCAAACAGCCCCAAAACTTTATTTTGATACTAGGCAGCAACAAACCACAAGGAAACAGTTCTTCCTTGGACTTTCCTACTGTATCTTCAAATGCATTTGAACTGAATAGGTGGCTTGGGGAGTGGCAGAAAACTTGTTTTTTGGCACAACTTACTTTAAATAGATTATCCCTAATTGAATTGACTAGTTGTCTCTTGGGTATAATGAACAGCTCATATTCTTGTCTTGTGTACTTTTAATATCAAATAAGATGATGCTTTTCAAAATGAAGCATCTTACTCTGTAAAGTAGCTACGTACTTATACTTGTCCCCTTAAGTGGAGCCAGAGCAATATTTATTTCCTCATTTATTGGTTATCCTCTTCCTAGCAGCTCTCTGCAGGATCAGCGTCTCCAAGTTTTATTATAGCTTTTTCTTTTTTTCATTTGTGCGTCCTTAAAAATGTGTGCATGCTGACTGGCGTCAAGAGGAAGACAAATTAACTTGAGCTGCTATAGGGAACTAGAAAATGAAGTGTTCCATAACCGACAAACAGCTTGAGATGACTGGACAAGTTCCCTCTTTATTCATCTAAAATGTGCCAGTTGTTTAGCAGAACATCCCTGATAATGCGAGTGAATCGCAGGGTAAAACCCAGTTGGATGTCATCATGTGCAGTACTTAAATGAGAACACTGAGGGATTTTGTGCTTCCAAGGCTAAGAACTGTCATTGTTGTCTTCTGGTTTGTGTTACTTTAAAAGTTCCCCAAGAAAGTTCCCTCTTAGGAGGAATAATGGAGTTTAAAGTTGTTTACAGTAAGAGCGGTATATGACTTCTCTTTTTTGCTTAGACTGAAAGCTTTTTATTCTTCTCAAAATGTGTTTGTTTACCCTCTGCTCACTAATCAGTGAGACTGACGAGGCATTAAAGAAATGATACCACATGGTATATAATACCGCAGCCTTTACAGCTTCCAAGGTTTTTGCTCCAGGCCATCCACTGTGAGGTGTGGATGGAAGCAAATGAAAATAGAATGGAAAAACCCTGCAAGAAGGGAAAGTTAAAATTTAAAAAAATAAGATAAAAAATATATATACATATATAATGTATTTTCACCTTCTTCTCTTTATATAGAGATAAGGAGGAAGTATGCTGCTGCCATTTTTTAGCTAGGCATGACTTCATGCCCTAGGAAGTGAGAACAGATACACACCAAAAATAAAAATCACTCCGAACTAACAAAAGGGCTGGTAGGTGCCACCCTGGGTCCAGTCCTGCCCTTGATGTAAGGTTGCTGTGGGTGATCAGTGCTGAGAAGAGACCAGTGGAGCAGGATTGTTCCAGGCAAGGTCAGGATGGCGTTTCCCCGTCTTTCCTCAGGGCTGTTTTCCATTAGGCTTCTGGAGGTGCTCCCTCTAGCCTCTGGTGGAGGCTGCTGGTTATTTCTGGAAATTGCCATCCTGAAGATAGGATCACTCTTTCTTCTGCTCTGAAGTTCCAGTGCCTTAGACATCTTCTAAAGTTTTGGATGGTTGCTGTGACATGACTGTACCGGGGAGGAAAAATCCCAGAGTATCTGCAGGCATGTTTGATGTAATAAATCTCAGTTCTTTACAGTGCAGTTGTCACAAATTGCAGTCCCACTTCTCTGTATTTAACTCTGGCGTGTTCAGGTCCTGGTTTCTTCATTTCTCAACGGAGCACGTGACCCTCGGTATCACTGTCATTTTTTGTAACATGCATCAGTGCAGGATCTCAGACCACATTACTAAGGAATTCTGTCTGGTATAAGGGCAAGTAAAAAATAAGGGACTTTTTTTAAAAATAATTCTTAAGGGTATAATTATGGAAACAGCCTCATGGACAATCACAGGCCTTCAAAACTGGAATTCCCAAGAGCAACACGAGATGCTGGCTTTGGCATTAAAAGTTGATAGAACAGTCCTTGTCCCATTTAGCAGCAAAAAGCCCAAAGTTAAATTATGTCACAAAGTTTACTTAAATCCAAACTATTAACATCATGAAACCTCAAGTAGGTATAAACAGCCTCCATCACAGCTGGTGTAGCTCAGCCCCCACTGGCAGCGTGTAGCGACAGGGAAAGCGGGTGAAGAAACACCTTTAGACTCCTGCAGCGTGCAGGGATGCTTCAGGGCATCACCAACGACAGCCAGGGAATATCATCTCACAATTCATCCTCCATGAGGGACAGTTGTCGGGACGTGCTGGCTCTGCTGGGACCTGGCTCACAGACCAACTGGAAGTGTGGGCTCTAACGAAATGCCCGTGACTAATCTTCCTGCCTCCCCAAAGGAGCCTATACTGCATTCCCCTCCCTTACTGTGGGGCAGCTCTAATTCTTCCGGCTGAGCAGGAGGGTTTTAGGAGGCCCCCGCTGCTTTCCTCTACGCTGTTCTTAGGTTACCGCCATGGTGCAGCCTCACAGGGGAGCCAGCCAGCTCTGCTGAATAGTCTAGAAATTGGACAGTAAGGTGTTTCTGCTCTGTTAGCAGCACCTTTTCAGACAGCCATGCTTCAAAATACCTAAAGTGGGGGTTTCTGTTGTGCATAGGTAATATCCTCAGAGCCGTAAGCCATATACTTAGCTATAAATTTAATTATTCTGCTCCCTACTGAGTACCTGGCCTTTTGCTATTGGGAGAGGAAAGAAGAAACAAAACACATGCAGAGTGGGATACCGACAGGTGATTACAAGTTCAGTTATCTTCTTGTGCAGAACTTCTGCTCAAAGGGAGACCTGGTGCCAAGCTGTTTCGAGCCAGAGTAACAAACTGCTGCCTCCACTCTCAATCTCAGCCTGCACATCCTGGGGCTTATCCTGATCGCCAGTTCCCAAGCGTGTTATGGGAACTTGCGTAGCCAACACATCAGAAGCCCAGCTCCGTTTATTTGGCCAGCTGTGGGGACGACAGGATGTCCCCATACCCTTTTGAGGTAGAGGTGTTGCTTTGTCCTCTGAGTGCAGTCTCCTGATAATTGACTCTGCTGCAGCACTTGATGAAACCGGGTGTAGGTGGCTGGCAACGTAGGGCATTTTATTTCTAGATCAGTAGTTTACCTCTAAGCTGGGTGAGCCATGACTAAACATTGTTTTCTGTCAGTTTTAGTATAGTTTAAGTGCAAAGAGTCAGTAATCACAGGTCTATAAGACAAAAGTTCTTGCTCAAAATGATGTTGTCTGACTTCCGTGCTGAAAGCCATCATGAAGTAGTCAGATGATGAATGAGGATTAAAACTTCCTGGGTGGCTAGTGAGTGACCCTTTCAGACCAGGGCCAACACTGGGCATGGTGGTGTGAGCAATCTCGCTTTGATGTGTCCCATGTAGCTGCCCCTTATGTATGACTGAGATGTAGGATCTCTCAATGGGGCTGAATTTTTCACTAAGGAAACAGAGACCTTTAGCCTCCAAGGCTGTTATCTGCATGCTTTTCATGGACCCTGCAGTTCCTTGTTAGTTTCTTAACTACTGCTTTCTTAATTCATAGTAATAAACTCTCCTGATTCATAGTAATTGCATAGCTAATTAAATGAGAATGTGGCATGCAGTAGATATACATATTCATATACTGAGCCTCCCTTTCTCCTCTTTTATTCTTGGGAGAATATTGTTTTCAATAAATATTAATGAAAGAAAAATGTATGATCTGATCTTGCACATGATCTGATCTTGCTCACCTCACTCGGGCGTAGTTCCAGTCAGTATGGGATTGCTGACATTTGTACCTAAGCAAGGAATAAAAGATCATATCCATTATACAGCAGAGAAGCTGCTTCGGTTTTATAATCACCCAGCAAGTATGCACAGACTCTGATCTGTGTCTATATTTGGCATCCAAATATTCCTGATGTGGAATATACCACCCATGGGAAGAATGCAAGAAATGGACTAAAGTTCCCACTGTTTGGGACTTATTTTCACTTTAAAAAAAAAAAAAAAGGGTATGAGCTTTGGATAGGATGCTCCTGCTATAAAATGGTGCATGGCTCTTTTGACTCCAGTGAAATCATGCCAATGTATACTTTTATATCATCCTGCTTGTAGCTAGCTCCCTCTCTATTTTCTACCTAGGGAAAAGTTTTCAGTGCTTCTAGTATGAAGATTCAGGGTTTAAAGGGGAAATAAACTAAGCAGAAGTAACCGCTTGAAACTGTATGGCCTGTGTCAGATGCAAAATTGCTCTTGCCAATGAATATTATTTTTGTGGCTTTAAAACGTGCGGCTGTTGTGGTAGGTCATGATTTCTAAGGTACAGATTTATTTAGCTTTTTTTCACTTGTGTATATATGTATGTGTGACTCTTCATCGTGTTGTTCATACCTGAAACTTCCTAAACTTTAAACTCATGCTAATAGCTAAAGACAAATTGCTCTCTAATAAATCCCTTTTAATATCACCATCATAGCAATGTTCATGTATTGAACAAGATACTTGTCATTGGCAAGGTATAAAAAAAAAAAAAATCAAACCCCCAAACTGCTCTAGAAAAACAGCTTGGCAATTTTTACTGAGCAGAAATTGTTGCAAATACTCTTTGGAAAGATAGAATATGTTGTTTCTTATGTTGGTGGATGTGTTGAGTAATTCCATTTTCTTTGATCAGGTCAAAGAGAAACTGTGTCTTAAGCTTACTGTGTAAAAAGGCTGCAAACTAAGAAATTAGGCTTTATGTGAAAGTATTGTAAGCAATGACCAATGTCATTACTTTTAAGCTCGTTTGGTTCCTGAAAACAAATTAAAGTTATTTGAAATATCTATAATGATATGAAAAGACTTCCACAAAGATGAAGTTCACCTTTTAGAAATATATTTTGTGATATATTTCATAATACACGTGCAGTGCAGGACTTTTTTTCAGGAGTCTGTTAGCATCTGTATTATCGGGGCAGGGAGGACAAGTAACTTTCTGAGAGCAGGGTTTGTCAGTTCAGCAGTTTTCACTTGAGTCAAGAAATTTGTAGGCGTTTCTAGGCATACTGCATTGTCTTAGTAACGGCTTTTATTTACTTGTCTGTCCTCGGAAAGGATAACTTGTGGTAACCAAGGGCAATAGCTGAAAATCTGAAGGCTCATACACATGTACCTGTATGTAGGTTTTTTGTGCCAGAACTTGTTTTTTCCTGTTTCAGACAGGACTGGAGCAGTGTGAAAGCTCTTCATCTTCCAGACACACATGGCTACGAAGGGGGTATTGCCAGAAATTTTCTTGACCATCAGATTTTGCTTACATCCCGGATGGAGGTCAAGATAGACTCTCTGTTTTATCTGATATGATTCTCCCACCCCCAAGGAACATGTTAATATTTCATCATTCTGAAGCAACATAGTGGGCAACATTAAATATTTACATCTCTCTGCAAAGTCACACAGATGCCACCAGGATACTTACCTCTACATCACACATGCTCTAATTCACCCCAAACACCCACTGTTTACTAATCTTCAGCCCCCGTCTGTGCTGATAATGAGCAAGAGGAAATGGAAACAGCAGGGATTATATGCTACTGAGAAGTCCCAGTTTCCATGCCTGGTTGTAATTCTTTCAACAAACTCTTGCCGACTGTGCTCCTGCTTTGAAGTTTGAACACCTCTGTATTAGTGCTTGGCTCTGGTGATTTGGCAAACAGATTTGGGGTGGGTTGTTCGGGGGTTTTTTTGTAGTTGCATATTAGCAGCTCCACATGATGGCTTACTCCTGCAATCGCATGTGTTGTGCCTGCTCGAGGTCAGGAGCAGTACACAGGTTGCTTTGCCCAATCACCGAGATGTTAATTGCTCATATTTGCTGGTGACAGGTACCAGACAGAAAACAGTCCCCACCATATCCACTATTCTGTGTGTATAGAGTCTCAACCATATTGGCGAAGGGGGTGAGTTTCCATAGAATGAATAAATGGGGCCCATTTTTATAAGGCATATTTATAAGGCAATAAGTGGTATTGGTGTGGGTTTCAGTGCTGGGGTTCAGCATGCTCCATTTACTGGATACGGTGATCCAGGCTTACTCAAATGTGTGGATGTAGGGTAGTGCACATCTCTAAGCCAAAACTGTCAGAGTCCATGATTGCCTTTTTATCCCCATACCATAGGACAGCAAATTATTTGTGTAAATAGTTTTACAGCTGTGTCTATTACCATTCTGGTGTAGCTTATCTGTCAGGCCACTGTGCAACTTGTTATTGCTGCCGGGGTGGTCCTTTATCCATAAATCAAACACTGTTTGATCTCATGGCAAGTGAGGGGAAGTCAGTTTACCGCCTTAAAAACAACTTGTGCCATCTGCAGGGTTACTAATGCATGTCTCCATTAGATACCCGGGTGTACATAAGGAGGAGCTTCAAGTATATTTTTCACTCAGAAGATAAAGAGATGGTTTTGTCTTGTGTGTATACAAGGTGAGATAGAGCATTAGTTACAAGCAGTTGGCTTATTGTGTGGGATTACTGATGAAAATCCTGTCAAGGCTTCAGTCCTCTGGAAGATGCCAGTCAATAGATTCCCCATCTGTGACAAGGATGGAGAAATGAGCGGTTTTGCTTAGAGAGGACAGACTTTATCAGGCTTCAGATGTTTCCCTTCACGTCTTAACGGCCAGTGGTCAGAGCTTGACACATCCTCTGCTGTCCTTGGCGGTTCAGCAAACCCGGCTGGGCTCTGCGGACACGGCGAGTCCCCCCCGGTGTCACGCAGCTGCCTTTGCTGTCCCTGTGGCGCCACCTCCATCTCCATGGCCCCACTGACCGGCACAGTGAGGTGCCGCTTGCGCTCTGGCCTCAGCTGGAGCGATGCCCTGGGAGGCCGTTTTCCTTGGGCATAGCTTAAAAGCAGCTGGGAGACTGCTGGGAGTTACCTGCTGGGCGAACACATTCCTCCTGTCTTGAACAACCCCAGAGTATCTGGCGGGGGGGGATATAAAAGTCCGTTTGCCCCACCAGCGACTCCAAAGCACAGCTCTGGCACGGTCCAATATATGCCGCTAGATCTGCGCACGGCGGCTGACACATTAAAAGTGACTTTGTAAACGTAGCCTCTTCTTAAAATGGAGAGAAATAACGTGTCTCCTGTGAGGGATTCAGGCTGCCTGAAGGCCCCGGGGCGAGCCGCGGGGGGAGGACAAAGAGGCAGTGTGCTGAGAGCAAACATGGCCGCTTCCTGAACTCTTCAACTTCCCCTCAGCCGCCTCTGAAGCTCGGGGTCCGGCCTGTCGCCTCTCTGCACGCGTACTGAGGGGAAAATAAATGCCTAAGCCACACGCCTCCCGCAGCGCTCTCCAGTCTCTTCCAGTGTAAATAATGCCTTGGCCATTTGGCCCAAAAACTCTTACATGGGGGCAGAGCAGGTGCATCTGCCGGCGTGTGTTTGCATGTGTGCTCCCGCTACAGCCGTGGCAGCTCCGGTGTGTGTGTGTGCCCAAAAAGAGTCTTGATGCAAAAGCATCCATTTTGTGGACTAGCCTTTTTTTTTTTTTTTTTTTTAGTCACACATGCATTTCCTTTTGTGTGGGTATCCTCTGTATGTTTACACTTAAAATACTTGTGTTGCTTCTTAGATGGGGGTGATTTGATGGAGACCTTAAAGCAGCTTTCCCTGGAGTGGGACTTTTTACAAGGGTATGTAGTCGTAGGATGAGGGGTAATGGCTTCAAATCAGAAGAAGGTAGATTTAAATTAGATATCGGGAAGAAATTTTTCGTTATTGGGGTGGTGAGACACTGGAACAAGCTGCCCAGGGAAGCTGTGGCTGCCCCATCCCTGGAGGTGTTCAAGGCCAGGCTGGATGGGGCTTTGAGCAGCCTGGTCTAGTGGGAGGTGTCCCTGCCCAGGGCAGGGGGGTTGGAACTTGGTGATCTTCCAGGTCCCTTCCAGCCTAAACCATTCTGTGATTTGTTCAACACTTAGCTGCTGAAGTTCCTTGAATTGGGAAGGTTTGTGCTGTTCTCACCTTGCCAGCCTGAATGGATCCTCCCCTTTCCTGAGCTTGTCCCTTTATCCGGCAACTTTTTATACGCTGTCTGCCAGCTTCCAAGGGAGGCGGGATTATCCTTGCACAGCTGCTCTTGCACAAGCACAGAACTTGGCAGCCGGTGACCCCAGCAGCAGGCACGTGCTGCTGTCTGAAATCTTCTTGTTTGTGGCTGCCTCTTTGCCAGAGGTCACTTCTCCCCCACCTCTGTGGGTAGGAGGCATCCTCGAAACCTTTGTCACTCGATTTCCAGCAGGATTGGTCAGGCTACTTTAACCCACTGATAAAAATTATTGGAGCTAATTTGGCTCGTTTGATAGTGGTAAAGTAGTGAGCAGTGGTAGGGAGCCCCAAGGCAGCAGCTAGCAGCTGGGGAGGTAATCCTTTGCTGGTGGTCACCAGGAGGCTGCTCGCAATACCGACGTCTTCAGCTGGCGCAGTCTAATCTGAAAGATGACATTTTTAGTGGAAACATCTTAATTTATGCAGAAATTACATAGAATGCACCAACCAATGGGCAAAGCAGCAGCTCCCATGGGTTTGCTGTGGGCTTCTCACTGTGAGCTGTGGCTTTGTGTTACAGCCTGGGTAGCAGCAGAGCCAGCTTTGTGCTAGCAGTTGTCCCCTGCTGCCTGACAGTAAGAAAAAGAAAAAAAAAAAAAAACCAACAAAAAACTCATCAACTTTTGCAGATAAGATCAGTTCTTCAATATGGTCCATGGCACAGGCTGTGGAACAACTGTGCCAACACACCTGAGAGGGCCATGGGGCATGGAGGGAGAAATGAATGGCAGTGGGAGGACAGCCATAAAGGAGTGTGTTGCTGATGAAAGCTGTGCATCCCAAATGTGCAGCATTGCTGTCTCTCTGGTCACTCTCTTCCTGCCTTCAGGTTCTTCATGTCCATGCTTAGGTACAGCTAACTCCAGCAGTGCCCCAGCACAGATGTTTGCAGTCAGTCTCTGAGGGAACCCCTTGGTCTGTGTAACCCATCCACCTTCACTCAGTCCTTGCTGCTGCCCCAGGCATTGGCTGTTGTTATTTCAGCTCTCACTAAATAAAGAGATGTTTAATTGATCTCTCCCCCTCTGCCCCACTTAGCCTAATTGAAGGGTGTTTAACGTGCTCCACAAGGAGCATCTTCCAGCGCTCCTTGCTGACCCTGGTAAGACCATTCTGCATCTCCTCTGACATGGTAGTCTTCAAACTTTATCTCCAGGCTGTTCTCAGGACTAGATTGCCTTTCCAGAATTCACATGTCTTTAAAAAGAATTCTACTAAAGCACCACTTTTTGACTAATCCTGTAAATATATTCTTCCAGTTTAGGAATTTACTGTCCTCCTTCCTTTTGTGACATATGTTCAGGCCTGTTTGTTCCATCACAAGATGACAATATATGGATGCACATTGCTACAACTAAGAGGACATGTTTAAGGCCAGGCTGGATGGGGCTTTGAGCAGCCTGGTCTAGTGGGAGGTGTCCCTGCCCATGGCACGGGGATGGAACTAGATGATCTTTAAGGTCCCTCCCAACCCAAACCATTCTATGAGTCTATATCTACTTAAGACATGAGCTATTTTTCATAAGACTCAAACTGTTTGCCACATTCAAATGGAAAATATTCCTGAAAATTGCTGATAACTGCATCTATTTGAATGCAACAATTCATTACCACTCTGAAAATTTTATAAACGAGTATCCTGGAAGTGAAATTTCCCATGCCTGCAGTGTAATTACATTCTCCACTATTGCATTTGTTTCCTCTTTAAAAGAAGAGGGGGGGGCACTGAGCATACTGTAACAGAATCACATTCAGCATTTGGTATTAATACAAAGAAATAGTATGTAAAGGTCCGTTGAATCATGGAGTGACTCAGAAGGCGACAGAGGAGTGCTCTTTGGCTACGTAGAAATGTCAACGATTCAACATAAGAGCAGGAAAGCTCTTAAACGTGCCATAAAGGACAGTTAGTTTCTTCATCTGATTTTAAAAAGTGAGCGAAGCGAGGCTAGCAAGGTGCGGTGAGGAAGTGCGGTGTCACATGCAGCTCTACAGGAAACGAGACTGAAGCTGCTGGGGAAGTTCAGAACTGTGTGACCTCCAACGGATTCAAATAGCACAGGTTAGTCCTCTTAAAATGTCTGTCGCCATCCTGCTGGGGTTCTGCATACATATTTTCACAGACTTGTGGCAGGGTGGGGTGGATAAGAAGTGGTCCATAGGGCACTTGAGTTAGCAGGTAGCGAGTGACATGGGCTTTCAGAGCAGGACCTTATGGGGCAAAAATAGGAAGCTCTTCTGAGGGTTAGCCTGGTTTGTGAGAAGCTTGGAGCCTGCCTTGCCGTACAAGAGCAGCATGGACCTGAATCACCTCAGAGGTGTGAATGAAATCTTCCCTGTCTTGTTAAGATGTTCATATAATGAGCAAAAGGTCTGTATTTTTAATAGAAGCGTTCAGTGTTAATAAATACCAGGAAGTGCTTTTCCAAGCACAGGTTAAAGCTATTGACTATAGTGAGAACTTCCCTTTGTTTGATTTGGCCGTACTAAGTATATAGCTGTTCTGTTCGATTTTATTGGTGTAGTCTCTTGTTGAGGTTTTCTCTCATTCCTGGTGATTTCTGCTGAGAAATTCCATCCCGGCTTTTCTGTGCTAGAGGGTTTTGGCTTGGGAATGCGCCGTATCGGGAATGAATTGGCACCAGTTTGGTGCTGGAGAACTTGTGACTTCTCAGAGGGAGGCTGTTTGATGGGATGTGCATTTTGTATTCCTGCACAAAAATACATTCATTACTTTGAAACGTTACTAGGCCATTGTGGTTAACTAACAATTTTGAATGCAAAGTGAGAATGGAAGTTTGAAAGAAAATAAACTTCAGGATGATAAAATGTAGAGTATTGTAGTAGCGTATCAGAGAACCTGAACTAAAACTAAACCCCAGCGCGGGGCACACGTGGTGCTGGGAGAGCGTGGGGGGAAGAGGAGGCGAGGGCTGCGCAGCCTGTGCTGGCAGTGGCGGTCGGTGGCAAAGGTGCTTGCCCTGTGCAGAGACTCCCTGGCTCGCTAGGCGAGGTCACAGCTTGCCAGGCTGGGCAGTGGAAGCGGTTGTGATCTAGCACAAAATGCAGCTGTTGGGGATGATGACAGATGCCGTACCAAGGGCTTGCCAGACATTAAAATCAGAGATTTGAGTGTCAGGCAAGTATTCCTAAAACTGTCCATGCTTCTTCCTAAATCTTTTTAAAAACATTTCCCTGATGATGTAGAAAAACAGACTAAGTTGCATTGCTGTTATACCCTCCTCACACCACCCTGTGTGTTCATCCTGATCTCAGCATAAAAAAATGAACACAGTGGCTGAGGAAGGACCAGGTCATCGCCGCCTCCTGCTTGGGGAGGTGGATGCTGGGTCTGGCCCTGCCACGGGGCACTGAGGGTCTCAGCCGTTTGGGAATAGCAGTGTCCCTTTTCTGGCAATTTACTGCTCTGTGGCTGTCTCTCTCCACAGCCTTTCGAAGCCTGGTCTCAGGTTTCGAGCTTTGGAGTTTCACACCCAGAAGGCTCTGGCCTTAACTGGGCTTCTCAGCTTCTGTAAAACCAGCAAGTTTTGCAAAGAGAGCAAAAGTTCTGCCCAAAACCAGCCTTTCTGCTCTATTAGGGTTTACAGCCTTCACCAGAGCGCGGTGAAACTCAACTCTGTTTAACTAAGAATGTGATTTAAAACCAATTTAGTAAAATCCCGCTGCAGACATTTTCATTTCAGCCTAATCCTGCCCCATAGCGGCTTATCTCAAATAGATTATGAGTTGTTTTAAGCTAAATATAATGGCTCGTAAATAATATATTTGAGCCTCCACACAGTGGTTTGCGCCAGGCATTTGAAACTGAATTAACGAATAAACTGATACACTGTCTTAAATAAATAAAGCCTGACACTCTTGCTCTGCTACCAAGAGTGAGCGCAGACAACCAGACTGAAAGAGGAGGAAAAGAGCAGGAGAGGGGGAATTTCTGAATGGGCCAGTTACACCAGCTTGCGTTATGAAAACCAGGGAAAGAATGTTTCTTTCTCAAACAAATTAAAAAGGAAATCTGCAAAAAGAGGAAAGGGAATAAAGAGCACAGACTAAACAAAAGGAAATAAATATGGATTGGAATGAGAGAGAAGGAAACCAAAAAAATAAAATAGTAAAAAATGGAACCAGATGGGGACAAATTCTGTGCTCAGGAGAAAACCCTCCTCTTTTACTGAACTTTAGAAGGAAGGGTGAATGTGTGTGTGCATTTTCATATATGCATAGTATCTATGGAAGAAAAATTCATTTTCCTGTATGAGTTTTTAAAAATTATTTCTTTTGGTTTCTTTCCCTTGGGCAGTATTAGTATAAAAGTTTGTAAGTTTGAGAGAGCTTCAAAGTTAGATGAAAGCAGCTTTAAAATATCCTTAATTTTGCAATTACACAGAATGAACTGCTTGGGATGCCATTTTAATTGCTGGCCAGTTTTGTTCCCCAAAAGCTACTCAGCCGCACTGCTGTCTTGACTTCGTGTCCACTGGACACTTGGATCCATGGCACAGGCTTGCCCTTCTCTCTGCATGGGAAAAAACAGGAGTTAAGATGAACGAATACAAACCTGAACTGCTTTGGAGAGTTTATAGCAGGATCCCCTTGTGGGTTCCATTTCACCACCTGGTGTATGCAAAGGTTTCACACCAGTAAGGGAGTGGAGTCTCGAGACTCTGATCTCTAAACAGAAGTAAATCCGTAAAATGCTGAATAGCTACTGTTCTCGTATTTTATTTTAAATTGACTGGATTGTTGAAGACACTTTGTTGTTTTAATATTAAATACATCACATGGACAAGGGTATCTTTTGCTGGGATGTTATTCGCAGCATGTCTCTGTCACGTCTTGCTGGCCATTCCCTCCCCCTTTCTGCCCCACCACACACTTGAATGCAAGTTCTGCAAATCATTTCTGTAATTAGCTGTTAAATGCATCTAGAGGTTGAAGGAGGTTGGTTTTACTTTTTTTTAGTTGATTTGTTTCAGCTTTTGCATGCATTTTTCTCTAGCCTAAATTATAGAAACCTCCTTATTACAAAGCTGGTCAGTGAACCATGGCTCTTTTAAGAGGAGCAACTCTAGCAGTGGGTAACTCTGCTCAGTTTTACCACCACATCCATCCACACGTGTTTTTAGGCTTTTCTGTTTTCATTCCACCATTTATATTGGCTTTTACTGTGCTATGCTGAAGTCAGGGAAATTGTCTTAAATTTCTTTGAGAACAAATTGGGCCCCTTGGCCTGAGGGACTGATGTGGAGAGCACAGTCAGTGTATTTTTCCTGTTCTGATTCCTCTTTAGATGGAGGCGGGCTCTTCTTTACACGCTGCCAGTTTCTCATGCAGAATTTCTGCTTACGCAAGGAAATGCATAATAGATACATACTTAGGCTCTGTGGTCCCCAACGTTTCAGTTTCGCAATTAATAGTTTTGGGGTTGTTTGTTTATTTGTTTCTTCTTCCCTGCAGGAATGTGCACCCTGGGAAATGTTATTGCGATCTAGCAGCAAGTGTATTCTGGACTGAATTTGCCAGGCCTCCTATTCTGTGCAAGCGTCTCTCCGGCTGGTGACGAGGTACGGAGTCCATGAGGTTTGCACCAGGAGAGGGATGGGAGCAGGGAGGAGTCTCTGTGTGAGCCGCGGAACAGGGAGACACATCTCCGGCGTGTGCCATCCCTGGCCCATCACAGCCAGAAGGCACAGAGCCATCTCATGTCTTGATTTGCAGTGTGACAATACGGGAGTCATTCATCTCCAGGGCAGGATTAATGGCAGTGCCAGTTTACTGACGTGCTCTGATGTGGCACGCCTTTCCTAATGTCAGATTTAGGTGCCTTAGGTTACATCAAATTTGCTGCCAAACCCGCAAGCTTTTACTTAACACATGCAGTGGGTTGTTCGTTTGTTTTTTTTCATTCCAGTAACACATGTCTAACAGTGGAGGGATTTAAGACTTCACAAGTAGGTCAGGAGACCTAAGATATGATTTGAGCAGGCACTGTGAATTCGTACTTGACCTGACTTTAGAGCAAATGACGTTACACTTGAAAGCTGCACAGTGAAGTCTGCAATGTTCAGAGTTTGATGCTAATGAACAGAAATAGTATGAAAAGGTCTACTGAGACACATAGTGAATCAGAAAGAAAGAAATAATAGTGAGTTTACTTTTTAATTTTATTTTTTTCATTGCAGCAGAGGCTGAAGCAGAAAGCATGTGCATGTGCTGTAGATAAGCTGGAACATGCTGACCTAGAGCTGGTGCAGTTCAGCAGATCAAATATTATTTCCTAGCTTGAATGCACTGTGCTGTAAGCTTTGACTGTGGCTTCTTTGTGATTAGTGGGCCAGGTAGAAACTGGTGCTGAGAGGGTCCCAGAGGTGCTTGGGATTTTGGTTCTCCATAGATGTGAGCACAAAAACCATTTTGGGCTTCTTGATCAGGTCTGTTGCTGGTCCATGCGGGTCGATGCTTTGGTGTAGTTCCAGCAGCGCGCTTGCTTTGGAAACCTCAGACTGGAGAAATCTGGGTGCTGGGCTTGGGAGATGCGAGAGGGAAGAGTTAGCCATAGGAGCAGACAAACATCTCGCTTCATTCGTGGCTCGACAACTCATATCAAGCAAGATGAACTGCTGCCAGGATGAGGATTGGTGCAAAGCCTAGTATTTGGGGAGTTATTCCATATTAGAGGACCAAAAAAGATGGTACTACTGCGTGATCAGTAACCAAACACACCTGTTTTGACACTGCGGATGGATGGAAAGGACTGGCTGCTTTGCAGGAGGGAGATATGCATATAGGGAAAATATGAGTGTTTTTAAATTGACATTTATATTTTATTTCAAATTAGTAAATTGGATGCTGCAAAAGAACATACAATGCAATACTGAGATAAAGATGGTGAATTGGGTCACCCTCACCCATTTCAAATATGATGCGGGATTATGAAATGTCCTAGGAACAGCAGTAATGAGGGACAGACCAAATACAGCCTGTGAGGAAAGACTGGAGGCAATAGGATTGCTTAGCCTAAAGAAGATCAGACTCGTAAACAGTTTTCAAATATCCACAAAGAGGAGAGGAATAAATTACGCTGCACATTGGTTGTAAATCAGATGAGAAATAGCAAATGAAAACACAGCAGAGGAGGTTTAGATTAGGTACTGGGAAAAGCTTCATTAGCTGTAAGGCTAACGAAGTAGGTGACTGAGGGATATTGCAGAATTTCTGTCACTGGAGATTTTTAGGGAGAGAAGTGATAAATACCTGCCAGGAATGATATAATTGATAGTGACTCAGGTGAAGGTCATTCTGTATTTCAATCCTTTGTTGACAGTGACTTTAAATTTTTCTGGTTATTGATGACAGCTGAATAGTTATTTTAAAGGCAATAAACACTTCCATAGGTATGGTACAGTATACCCTGTACTCCACTTTTCAGGGAGGGAAGGTGACATGCTATTCCTGAGTTTCTTGAGGAGATTTTGTTCTTCTAATTTGGGAGTCAACAGATAAAATGAGTGCACTATACTGGGGACTGTGGCAGAGTGTGGAGTTGTTATCACTAGCAGCTGGCAAGGTGACTACCAGGTCTGCTCCCGGCATAAGAGGGAGACCTGAAAAGTCAGGCTGTGCTGCTTTCTCAGGTGAACAGTTGCGGGAAGACAGAAAACTGCTCATTTTATCATGGATCTCAAAACTTTGGTACTAATGGCAAACCTTAGACTCATGCTGGCCATGCAAAACCAGTTTGGTCTGCACCGAACAGCCTTTCCTAACAGCCAGGTTTGATGGATCAGGGCTCGCCTGAGGCAGCGTTTGGCTGCAGGGTCCAGGCTTTCTTCGCAGGACAGCCCTGGTGCTGCCGTGCCCGTTCTGGGCAGAAGCGGGGCTTTTTCTCTGGGTGCTGGTGCCCAGACCAGCACCACCTGTAGCCCAGCCCGCTGTGGGCCAGCCTGCTTGTAAGGGCCTTGGCAGATATGGAAGAAAACAGCGATCCTTAAGATAGTCTGAGGACTGCCACTCACCAGGACTGCAGTTTAAGAGAGAAAGTAGACTTCATGAGAGTAATAGTGTCTTATGACCTGATAAAACCAAGCTGTGGGTTTGATCCAGATACAACAGCTTTCTGAGGAAAAAGTTTTCTTTTTATCTGGAAGCTTGTGGCCTCAGATTTGAAGTGGTTCTTAAACTCTCTCTTTAATTACCAATTCTGGTTTTTGAAAGCAGCAGTGTTAGAAGTCATACTTCAGTCTGCCGTTGTGCTAAATTTAGTCTTCAAACTCACTTAAAATAAAACCAGTTTGTTTTTTGCCCGTGCAAGCTAGCCAACCCCATCAGCCAGTTCGATCAAGGTTTCGGCCATATTTACAGGATTCAGCAGATGTGATGCTAACTTTAGCTAGGGTTTAACAACTGTGACAACCACCCCTATTACAAAGAAAGGGGAAATTGGCTGCCACCCTCCAATACCTGCTGTTTCAGGGCACCTGAACTGAGCACTCCGGCCTGCAATGGCTGATTTGTTTTCTCCTCTGAGCTTCTGGTAGATGGGCATTAGCAAGGTTAAATTTGAGCAGCCCTGTGGAGTAAGAGGACTTGCCGATGAATGCTCTAAAGAGGAAATGCAAGTGTTGAATGATGGTATGTGGCTGCTTTTGGTTTTGTGGGTATGGTTTTTCCTGGCAGTATCATGCCATACATACATTTATACTTTTTTTTTTTTTTTTTAGATTAAACAGCACCAAACTACTACTTTTTATGCAAAAAGCTGCATTTGGAATACTAGCAGGAGCTCAGCTAGACCTGCTGCCTTGCATGGAGGCAAATAACCTCCAAAACCAGCTGCTCCCTGGGCTCCCAGTGAGCTCCTGTGGAGCAGGCTGGCTCGGAGCTGCCGGCTAACACGGAGGTGCGATGCTGCCTGGGCACCGCTTCCAAAAACCTGGCAGGAACAAGGAACTGCTGTTGGCCTCAGAGCCGCTGGCCAGGGCACCTTGTCTCTCTCCTCAAGCAATGGCTTGTAGCTCCCACCGAGTTCAAGCAAGATGTGGATTTGTCCCTCTTAGAGTATTCACCTGCCTTGCACATCTGCCTGGGTCTGACCTACACAGTCAGCTAGATATGACCTCATGTGTGATGCCACTACAGTCCCAAGCCCCCTGGTAAACCTGTGTCCTCCAGGGCAGGCACCATCATGGCACGTTGCCTTTGACTACGCTTGCTGCATGGAAACACTTGGTTGTCAAAGGTCATGGAAAACAGTTGAGATCTAAATATCTAAAATTTAAAATAAAATGCAGGTAGATGAATGGAATCACTTGGTTTTAACTGACAATGACTTGGGCAAATGCCATCTTTTGATGTGTGTGGAGTCGACCAGCTTTACAAGTAGAAAGTGGGGGGTGCCGCATGTATCCTTGGGGTCCTGCCCAGGTTGCTGCAGTGGGCAACGTGGCGGTGCCGTTTTCCTTCTCAGGAAGGCAACGCAGGACAAGCCTCCTCTTTGCGTAGGGGAAGATTGACTAGGTCTTGTGCTAAGCCGTGAAAGGCATTGCCCTGCCTGTTTTTTTGGCAGAATCCATTAATAATCATTCTTTCCAGCTTCTCTTCTTCACTCGCTAGTGCAGCACTTGCCATGTGCAGCTGTAAAAAGTTGTTTCCAAAGAGAAACAAATTGGAGCAAAGACTTCTGTAATCGGAGACGTGGAGGAAAGCAGAAGGGCGTTTTCACTTTGTTGTCCTTGGTTGCTTTTGGTTTGATTTGTGCCATGCTTTAAACTAGTCCCCTTTGCAGAACTTTGGGATCCCTCGCTTGTCCGCATCCACGTCCCCCCAAGTCTTAGTTCTAGTGGCACCGACTTGCCCCGTCTCCGTCCCGGGACCAGGAGATGATCAAGGCAGTCAGGAAACAGCAAGGGAGTCCCTGTGCTGGGTCAGCATGACGATACGCTAGTGAAGCTATGAAAACAGAAGCCTCTAGCAATAGGGTTGAGATGCCTAAGTTGGAAAATTTCTGTTTGGATGTCAAAGTTAACGATCGCAGTTACAGTTTTTCAGGATATTTTTACTGAAAAGCTTTTCTAATTAAAACCATCCATTTATCAAAATCTTAATTTTTTTTCCCTCTCCGACATCAAAGGTGAATTTGGCACAAAAGTTAAATTTCAGATATGAAAAATTCTAAATCATCTCAGATATGAAAAATTCTAAAATAATCTTTTAAAAGAAATGTAAATTACCTAAAGCAAATGTAGGCTCTGTTGAAATTTGCGCTTCTAACAACAAAACTGTGTTGGTTTTTTTTTTAAATTCCTGATTAAGATAGAAATCTCTTCATGCCTCAAACTTTGTCAGGTGTCATGGTTTTGGCCGGACAGGACATAAAATTGAGACAGTTTCCCACTTTACTCTATTTCTTTCTCCCAAACCCCACATTATTAAATTTTGTAGTATACCAACATAGACAAATTTTAGTACCTCTCCAGGTAGAACAGGGAATCTAAATTCCTAGACTGAGTTAGTCTTTCATATAACACTACAATTGCTTTGAGTTTAAAAGAACCAGAGAGTGATGCAAAACAGGACTTGTATCTTGCTGTCTATTTGATAATTGCCAAAACAAGTAATGAAGTGTATTTCATAAATGAAATCTTCAGAAGCTGCCCTTACTTATAGGGCTTTCAACTGGACAATGAAAACCTGAGATTAGGTATGAACAGCTTAACTGTGTGCCTTTACTGTAGGTCTTTAAATTGGCATCATCTGCTGCAGATGTGTACTGTGTACTCAGATGCAAATGTACAAATTTCATAGTCCCAATATCAAGGTTGAGACTTCAGCTAAGGTGCTAGGTGTAAAATCTGAACCCTCTGTTTCAAAGTTGTCTCGCCTATGTTTCATAAATATCGAGTCCTGCTTTAAAAGGAGACAAAACTCCCAAGATTGATGTAAAAATGGCTTTACAAAGCTATTTTGAGTTGAATTTTTCTAGTAAATGAAACAAAATGTAATTGCTGTTGGTCAATACTCTTCTCTCTGCTCGGCTTATAATGGTATAAACATGAAGAATATTAGTATTGCCTGGATTTTAATCTTTGCATTTTTGCAGCTTATTTATTAAATAATTGAAACATCTCTTAGCTGTACCTTTCTTTTCCAAGTGACTTTTGACATTTTTTCTTGCCAAAAGCCAGCTTTGGAAATACTTAACAGAAAAATTCATCCTTGTATTACTCAGGATGTTTTCCGGAATGGACCAAATGGAAATAGTCGGTGATAGGAACAGCGCATGAGCGTCAGGGGTGACTTGCACACAGGCGAACTCAGATGCTGAAGGCTAAGGTCTCTCCTGTTACACTTGGAGTGGTATTCAGTGCACCGTGGGTTAGATTTTTAGTGCTTCACAAAGAGCCAAAGTAAATGACAGGCCGGGAGAGTTGGGGTTGTTCAGCCTGGAGAAGAGAAGGCTCCGGGGAGACCTTATAGCCCCTTCCAGTACCTAAAGGGGGCCTACAGGAAAGCTGGGGAGGGACTCTTTATCAGGGAGTGTAATGATAGGACAAGGGGAAATGGTTTCAAACTGAAGGAGGGGAGATTTAGATTGGATATTAGGAAGAAATTCTTTATTGTGAAGGTGGTGAGGCACTGAACAGGTTGCCCAGGGAGGTTGTGGCTGCCCCATCCCTGGAGGTGTTCAAGGCCAGGCTGGATGGGGCTTTGAGCAGCCTGGTCTAGTGGGAGGTGTCCCTGCCCATGGCAGGGAAGCTGGAACTAGATGATCTTTATGGTTGTTTCCAACCCGAACCATTCTATGATTCTAAATCCAAACAGAGGCAGAATTTCAGGTCTGTCCTTCCACCGCTCCAGCTGTGAATGGGAGTCTGAGATAGCAGCCATCAGGCTCCTTGCCTGGGGACCTCTCCGAACACCACACCACTGGTTCCACCTCGTTTACATGTTTTTGATTCAGGAGGATGATCTGGAGCTCATCTCCAGGCTGACCAAAGAGGGAGGGTGTCTCCAAGCACCCTCCTGCCTTTGCTCCTCCACCCATCCATTCGGTTGGCCCCTGTCTTGGAGGTGACCTGCTGCAAGGGCAGTCACCAAACTGCTAATTTGCTCTGGAGCTGCTCTTCCCAAAAAGCGAATCTAGAGCAGGAGATCCTCTGCAGGGTTTCTATATGTATTTCCATTAGGTTGCAGCTTGTTTTGTCTGGTGACTGGTCTTGAGGCAGGGAAGTGCTTGCCAGCTCAGAATAAGGCATGGGATGGATTCAGTGGTTCGGTATCGCAGGAGGAAAAGACAATTCTTCATCTTCCCTGCTGGTAGTCTGCTTTAGCCCTAGAGCTTCAGCTGGCGGCCCTCATCATTTATCACACAGATTCACATTGCTACTTTTTGACCATATCTTCTTCTGGTAGAAGACTTCGTAGATCTGGAGCGAAACTAGAGCGGTTCCTATCAGCTGATACACTTTTTTACTCTTATTTAAAAATTAGACTTTTAAAATTAAGCTTTTCATGCTGTAATAATAAAGGCGCTGGATCAACACAGTTAATATGGGTATTTTATAAAAGCTATGTTTTTTAAAATAGAGAAAAAGATGGTCTGATTTAGTAGATTTTATTGATGATACAAAGAACCAAACGATATAGAGAAAATGGCAACCTTCAGTCTACTTTATTTAATGGTTATCTGGTCTGTTAGTTTTGTACAAGCCATCTAAAGGTAGTTTTTTGTGTTGTCTTATTGGACAATTTTTAATAGCGGTAATGTATTGCTTCCTCTGTCTATTTCTCTGAAGTAAGTTGCAGAAGTTTCTTGCTGGATTCCAACCAGGCAAATAATCTGGTGGTGCAGGAACATAACATTTTGGACTTGTTTTTAATATGGATTAGAAAAAGACATCATTTGCCAGTGCTGCCAGGATATTAGGCGATCATGTAAATTCACATGTGAAATAATGTGTTTTCAGGAACACTGTTGCTTTTCTTTGTTGTTTTTAAATGAGTCCATTTCAAACCAAAATATGTACGGTAGGGTATTTACGATTAAAATGAATCTCTTATCCTTAATTCACCTTGGGTTTGGGGTATTTTTTTTTTTTTTTGTATTGCTTTGGACGCAGTTTCAAAAGTTGTGTAGACCTTTTTGAACAGATGATCACCTTTTGGCCACAGCATCTGAGTAGTCTGGGGTGAGCTGAGGTTGGCTCCAACATGAAAAAGGGGCGATTGAAGTCCTGGAGTTTGGGGAAGGGAGGGGTTTGTTTGCTGAAGCAGCCCCTCTGTTTGTTTCAGATTACTTTTTGCCTCCTCTTCCCCCTTCCCCCCTTTATTATTTCCATCCCGATTTTAAAACCTCTTCCACGGATTTGTTTTTATATTGCTGAGAACCTTTAAAAATAATTACTGAAACCATAGCAGCCCATCTGAAAGCTTTCTGAGACGCAGTATGAGCTACACAGCAGGCCAAACCTCAGAGGGCAGAGGCTCCCTTCCAAGCGAGCAAGAACGGATGCCGCAAGTCGCTTTGATTGCTTGTGCAAATGGACACTGTGTCGTCCAACTCCCTGCCTGTGCAGATAACCCGGTGCGCGCGCTGCCCAGCTTCACCTACGTCAGGGTTCTCAGCCTTTGAGAGTGATATTCATTTTTACTGTAAGTTAGTTATTAAACAAATTATGCTAGAGGGAGTTTCATTTTGTAGCTATTCTCAGCAGAGGATCTGTGATAAGACACCAATCCTGGTACATACTAAAAACTCTAAAGTGTGCAAAGTAATGGTATATTTTGTGGCTATTCATTTATACCTCAGTAAGCTGAAAATTTTCCATTGCTTTATTTGCAAGCTTGCATTAATTCCTTTGGGAATGTGAATTCTAAAAAAATGTAATTGTTTTGTAACAGCCCAGCAAAGTCTACAAAAAACCTGAACTTTTCCTGGCTATGTTACTGAAATAAGCATTTAAATGGCAGATCAAATGCTATTTTATAGCTTTTTGCATCAGAGGTCAGAGAAGGCTTATGAACACAGGGGATACAAGTCATATGCAGAATGAGTCCTCATTTAATATCTAGTCAGTTTGTAAGGTCTGACGTGAGTTCCTATTCAGTTTGTGGTCTGTGAGCAGGGCACAGAGGGAAAGTTACGGGGAGTTTTTCAATAGGTCATGGTCCTTTGAGACAGATGACAGTGTACCCTGACGGTTGCTCTCCCTGAGTTCATGAAGCAGGATGCCAGCAGCGCTCAACACAAGCGATGGCATCTCTGTGCCGACTGTGGCTGTGGTCCTGCATCCAAAAGACAGTGTTGTGGGAGCCAATGCCAACCTTGATTGCTGACCATGACGCTCCTCAAATTCGTTACTTCTGTGCAAATATGATTCAGCGCCTCAAAAATGATCTCGTTTTATGACTAACCCTGAGCTACAGCGAAAATCCCTGCAGAGCAGAGAACATCAAGGGAGTTTGCAGGCTGTACTCTTCTTAATCTTTAAGTCTGATCATCCCAAATAATTCAAACACTTTCAGCAAAGTCATAAAGTACGATGGGTCTCTTCCAGCCCCCTCTGAAAACTGGCCTGAGCCTTTCCACAAACTCTGAGTAAAGTCAGACTCTCCATCTCCACCCATTTTAGTGGAGGTTTGGAGTCTCGGCACTTTGCAGCCTCAAATCATCCAAAATTAACTTTCAGAATGGAAAATTGGATTTATTATTTTTTTTCTTTTTAATTAAAATCTCTACCAGACCGGGTTGCCTGTTTCTCGCAAAACTGATTTATGGGGCTTGCCGCACTGAGCTGAGCCTTTTATTGACAGTAACCTGGCGCTGAGGAGGTATTGGTTTTTCTGAACTGTCTTTGGCGGCGCAGGCTGCCGTACATTGTGCAGCTCTGGGGCTGGGTTTTGTTTTGTTTTTCCCACACTCCGGGCAGGTCAGTCTTTGATTGCTCCTCTAATGACAGGTATTCAAGTTACTTTCTAATTCATGTCGACACCTGGGCTGTAAAAACTCCAATGCACCCTTGCTTGTGTAGTTGCCCTTTCCCTGCTGACTGCCCAGGCCACTTAACTTTTTGTTTGGGCTTTTGATGTGAAATCTGACCTAATCTCTGTGTGCTGTAGTTTTTCAACATTCTTATAGGAATATTGCAATATTTACAAGAGAGAGGGATTGGAAAACGGTGTTTTAAATTCATTCCACATGTCTGGCCCTTATATGCCTCAGATTTCCCCTTCAGAGGTAGTTGCTATTTTAATATTATTTTATAGATGTTGGCTTTAGTAGACCAGTCACAGTTCACTGCGCATTTAGTAAGACTTAGTTGATTGTGATGAAGGAAACACTTTATGTTAAAAAAGCCTATTTGAATGCTGAGGCCAATTGAATTCTAAACCTACGCCTACTGAGAGGTAAAATAATCTGGCAGCATGCGAGATCCTTGATCCTTTTCTGTATGCCTTCATTATGGTGAAATGCAGCTTCATGTCATCCTGTTGGTCAGAAGAGAAAGGTGAATGAAGACAGCTTCAGCAGTGGTGTTCTGCAGGTCACAACGTTATTAGTACCCTGGGCAAGGAGAGGGTGCAGTGTAGGGTGTCCCAGAGCTCCCACCATGTAACCTCTGGCTCCAAACAGGCTCTTGTCATCCCAGCCTCAGGTTTTGCAGAGAGAAGCCCCTCTCCTTATAACCACTGCTGTGAAGGGGACATACAGCATGCTGGGGCGTCAGCAGAAGTCCACCAGCAAAATCCCAGGGCTTGGTCACCAAATTTGGTTCCTATGACTTCTTTCCACGCTGGATAAAGGTTGCAACAGCTCAAGTGTCCAACAAAAACCCCATTCAGACTAATTTCTGATAGTTTTTGGCCTGTTATGCCATGAAACAGTGGAGAGGAGGGGAAAAAAAAATCCTCCAGGTTTCTGTCAGTTTGGTTCAAATGGCAGAAGTTGTTTCCTGCCACACAAAGCAAACAAGTGGTCAGACCTGTAACATCCTAAAAAGAAAAAAAATAAAAATAAAAATGGAGCAATAGGTGGAAAGGCAAAAGGCGGGGACGCTAACGTGAACAAAAGTTATTTTCCCACGGTAACAAGCCAGGGGCTCCGAGGGCCAACTCATGCCTTTCCACCCCTGGGTCACCAGGTGTGGGGAAATATCCCTCCCTGCCCTCCGCCAGCCTCTGTGCAGGCGGCCTGCCACCCTCAGGCCACCCATGGCCCTGTCCCCTCAGGGAGCTGAGCTCTGCTGTGCTGCGAGGACAAGCTGGTGGAAAATGCCCCATTCTTCAGGACTCCTTCCAACTTAATGCAATGCGTTTTTGTTCTGCTTTAGGACTGAATAAGCTGGAGGAGATACTCAGAAATCCTTAATGTCTGAGCTAGCCTGATCACCCTACCAACAGCTCCTACAGCTTAAGGCAGCTCAAGTTTTGGGGAGAAAGCCGTGCAGTGAAGCACATGCCGCTGAACAGCCACATGACGCTGAGTGGTCACCTCTGCAATAATGAGACACTGGAAAAAGCAGCCCCATCAGAGAGAAGCTCTTGGGCTATGTATTAGGAACAGTATTTTATGCACACAAAATGTTCGCAAGGAGGAACAGGCGAGAGAATAAGATGGAGAGAGACGTGAGGTCCTTGTTGCCCCAGGTGCGTTGTCCCTGTGTGGAGGGGTTGTCCCTACGGCTCACACCGTAACAAGGGTCTCTTTCTTTAGGGCTGCATGCTGAGGTTGCCTCCAGCCTGGGTCAATCCCTCATTGGCTGCATTGGGCAGCGTGCCCAGGATAATACAGCCTTGTGCGTCCTTTCAAACATTCGGGTTGACTGAAGGTGGCCTTGGATGGTGGGTGATTGAATATGGCAGGCAGCTGTACTCTGGACAGCTGAAGGAAGAGCTTAGGCACAAACAGGTGGGTCCTGAACCATCACTTCTGCCTGGGAGAGAGGGTGAAGCTGTTTGCTGTGGGGCTGTTCCTTGTGGAGGGGCTGGGGGAAGGGCTTTTCATTTTTTGGCAGGGAGGCGGGAGTGGGGAGGGAGCTGTAGGAGGCTGCAATGTCTCAAGTTGTGTCTTAGAATCATAGAACCACCTGGGTTGGAAGGGACCTTTCAGATCATCCAGTCCAACCATCAACCCAACTCAGACAAAAACTATCACTAAACCATATCTCTAAGCACTGTGTCTGCCCGGCTTTTAAATACCTCCAGGGATGGTGCCTCAACCACTTCCCTGGGCAGCCTATTCCAGTGCTTAATAACCCTTTCAGTGTCACAATTTTTCCTAATATTCAGTCTAGACCTGCCCTGGCACAACTTGAGGCCATTTCCTCTTGTACTATTGCCCGTTCCTTGGGAGCAGAGACCGACCCCCACCTCTCTACACCCTCCTTTCAGGCAGTTGTAGAGAGCGAGAAGGTCTCTCCTCAGCCTCCTTTGCTCCAGGCTGAACACCCCCAGCTCCCTCAGCTGCTCCTCATAAGGCTTATTCTCCAGACCCCTCCCCAGTCTTCCCGCTCTGAGGGCTAGGCTATAGCCTAGGAACTGTAGATTTCTCTGCTGCGTTTGGCCCCAGCCTCCTGCTGAGGAGTGACACACAGGTGCTTGTTTTAAAACGCTCCCTCCTGCCGTGCTTGGTACAGGGGCTTTGCTGCTGGCGCCGTTTGTGGGGCTGAGGTCCCGCTCCCCGGGCAGGGTGGCCGCGGTGGGGATGGCGAGCCGACTCAGGGAGTCTGAGCAGACAGGAATATTTCTGTACGTCTCCCCTGAAAGCACTGGCTGAAAGAAATGATAGGAGCATGGATTGGATGGAAGCAATTTCTGTTTTCGGTGAGTCAGAGAGATACTTTCCACTATACTGTATTTGCTCTTACATTATCAGCTTTTCTTAAATCAACATCCAAACACTTAACTGACCAAAAGCTTTCCTGCTTCTTCCAAATAGTGACTATATTGGTGACTGGGGGCAGTTCTCCAAAGCTAGCCATTGCCTGTGATTCTCTGCATATCTTGAAAAATATGTCACTGAAAAGAAAAAATACTTTTAAAAATACTTGGATTAAAACAACATTCTGACACCACAGCGGCCTGTTTCTTAGCTGTAATTTTCCATGGATGCAGCACTGCTGGATTTCCGCCATATAACTCCTGGTTGCCTTTGACACATGAGGTTTGCTGGATGCAACCTACCGTGGACCAGGAGTGCATTGGGCTGTTACTGCTCTTGGTGCCCCACGGTCATGCACTGGCTCAGTGGTCTGATAGTTCACTTGTCACTGACTTTGTTACCGTAACCTGCTTTATTACTGTTTTCCCGTGATGGTAAGAAGTAGATCGAAAATGTTTAGGGGGTTTTAAGACTCTAGGGGATTGCCCAGTGTGAGCGGCAGCTCAGGGGTGAGGGAGGTGAGCAGGAGGGGTGGAGGAAGATGGAGATGCTGAAGGGTTGGCAGGGCACGGGTGCCTGGGGTAACACACACGGAGGTGTGAAAGCACTTCCTGGCATCCTCTCCTTTTTTTTCGGACTAGTCTTGTGCTTCGTTTGCTGTTGTGGTTATTTATCTTAGTGTTCCTCACTAGCCCCTCCAGCACCTGCACCTTTCACACAGCTCAGTTACGCTGCTGTAAGAGGTAAAAGATTAGAACTCTGCGATTTATTGAAAAGGTTATGTCTAAAACAAAATGAAACAAAAATATATTATCCCTCTACAGCCAAATAGGGCTGAAAAAATGCTCACTGTGATACTGGCTTGACATGCATTTCTTCCCCAAGGACTGCCCCGTGCACTCCTGCCAGAGACCTCCAGGCTCTTGCTTTCCTCTCCTCTCCTTTTTGGCCCCTCACTTGGCATCCCCCAAGTCGCTCACTGCTGAGTTTGTGAAGGTGTGGTTCCCCGTGGCAGATCTTCCTGTTATTGCCAGCCCCTCTGTGTCATTCAGGTTGGGCTAAGTCCCATTTTGGGGTGACATAGGCCTCATCCACTTTACCGGTGTGCCTGTGAATGAAGCCTATCATCTGTCACCTCTCTGAGGGCCACTTGTGGAAAGAGAAAGAACACTCTGACTTGGGGTTTGGGCAAGAGCTCTTTGGCATCGCTGGTACCAGCCACTTTCTCTGCCCTGGCATTTTGTTTAGGCGGTGACATTTTTCAGTCTGGGTGGAAAGTCATATCACTCATTTCAGGTATTGTGGAGAGTTTCTTTGAAATGCGAAAAGTCCCAAATATAGTTGGCTTCCTCTCTCTGGCAGCAGCAGGTCCCCAGAATTTCCCTGGGTCTCATGCATCCAAAGTAACTTCTCTGTTGGTCTCTCTTTTGGCTGTCCAGTTCTCTGCAAGTGGTTTTAAGGGTGAAACGTTAGTGCCTCCTTTTGCTACCACAACTTCCTCAGGACAGGACAGGACAATTTGCATTCTCACACCCTTATAACGTGCTTTCTCAGGCCACACAGTCTTGAAATCCCTGCACCAAAACGAGTGTTGTTTCAGGCAGAAGCCATCCTTGAAAGACCAGTCACTGATGTTAAATGACCCAAAAATACTGCAAATAGCATTTTAATGTCCCTTTCCTGCTCCTGGAATTCGGAAGGTTTATCCCAGTTAGGAGGAGTGCTGAGTATAGAGCAGTTATACAGCAGTCCTGTGGTGTCCGAAGTAGATCTTGCTTTGGGTTACTTTAGCGTTTGTCAGAGGCTTTGCCTTACTCTGGGTGAGTGACGGAGGCCAGAGTCTCCTAAATGTTCTTTCTTCACCCTGGTGGGGGAATTCCTCTTCAGTATATTCGGGCAGCATCGTGCTGCACTGGGTTGAGTTTGGTGTCCTCATTGAATTCTTTGGGGGTTTAAAAGCATCTATCTACATATTTATTTATAGTTTTCTAAATTTATAGAAACTTTAATAAAAAGAGAAGAGGAAAAACATCAGGGATTTTTCAGGTGGGATTTACTGGCATGGTGTTTGTTGCATGGGAGGAGTGTCTTCAGCATCCTCTAAAGCTCTCATTCACACCTTGCCGCGCTCCCGCAGCCCCTCCGGCCTTTGGAATATACGGTGGAGGAGCCTGGGACATGTAGACTTACTAATGACTCGTGTCCACCAAGGGAAGTGGGAGCAGGGGGACTCGAACAAATTTCATAAGAAAACCCAGTAACTCTTTTTTATTATCAAAACGCTTTAACAGTTCTGTATCCCATTAAAAAACAGTTCATGGAAAAATATCTGTATGAAACTGACTTTAAATTGTTTTCCAACTACTTTGTAATGTGTTTGTAGTAGTTAGTTGCACTTTTTTGTTTTGAGAGCTACCTCACTAAAGTGCTTGGTAACCCAGCCCAGTTTCCTCAATTAGCAGGAAGTAATGCATTTTGAAAAAAAACTAAATCAATATGGGTTTGGAAGTTAGGGCCTTTTGCATAGAGGGCCAATCAGCATTTTAATTGGTGACTTTAGGGTGGTTGGTTGTTTTTTTTTCCCTCCGTTGTGTTCTATCACTTCTATTTTATTTCTGCAGTTGTTTGTTCCTTCCTCTTTTTTTGCTTGGAAATTAATCATGCAGGAAATGATTAACCACAGCGAGCTGTCTGTCTGCCTCTGACTCAATGTGTTGAAGAGGGGACGCCTCCAAGCAGCTCAAAATGGCTGACTGGGTGCAAACTTTTCAGCATTCATAACACTCCTGAAATTATTTCTGCGGGACAAAATTAATTCTGAAATGCCCAGAGTTTGCACTTCAGCGAGTTCAAGTTAGTGCCACTTTTGCTTATTGCTCTTTAGGGATTACTTCACGGCGCAAGAGGCTCTGTGCAGAACGCGTCATATACTGTCTCTTATACTTTGGTGTTTGAATGAAATCAGTTTTTATCACGTGTTGCATATAATAGTATTTTAATAGTGTTTCTGATAGCGACTGCCAGCTGCACCTGCTAGCTTGCAAAAATCAGAGCTTCCTTATGCGATGATATGATTTACCTGGGATGAGGTGGGCGCCTGGTTTGCTAACGGCTGGGCTGGTGTGTGAAAAGGCAGCAGATGCTCTCAAGAAGGTGGCGGTGGGGGTCTGCAGGGCGGCCGCCCCGGCACCAGGAGGGGGTGTGCTGTAGCTGAAGGAGGTGCAGAGCGAGGGTGAGGACTGTGGTGGGGTGCCGGCTCCCGGTGGTGGACCCGCAGAGGCACCATCAGCGTGCATGGCGCTGCTGGCGCCCACCCCACAGCGGGAGAGCAGCTGCCGCCGCTGCTGCCAGCTGTGGAAATCCTTCTCTCCCGCCAACAATGCCGGGCTTTGTGCTGGGGGCTCTAGGGCCCACACTGTGGTGTGCTTGTGCGGGTTCGTTACCATAACCCTTTCTGCCGCACCACCGATGCTCAGCTAGATGTAATGTTTCCATATAGCTGCTTAAAAGCTGTGATTTTTTTTTTTTATTTTTTTTTTCTCAGCAGTAGGGTAAATTATGTAAGGACATGTGTCCTGGGTTTCAAAAAACCACCATGCCTTCAGCCTCGGTCCTTTGGTGTTGGCTCCTTTTCAACACCCTGCAGCACCGAGTGTTATAAGCAGCTTGCTTGTTAATAGATTTGGTAGGTAACATTTGTTACTGAATCACAGAATCACACAATGGCTCGGGTTGGAAGCGACCGTAAAGATCACCTAGTTCCAACCCCCTGCCCTGGGCAGGGACACCTCCCACCAGACCAGGCTGCTCAAAGCCCCATCCAGCCTGGCCTTGAACACCTCCAGGGATGGGGCAGCCACAGCTTCCCTGGGCAACCTGTTCCAGTGTCTCACCACCCTCACAGTAAAGAATTTCTTCCTGATATCCAATCTAAATCCATGCTCTTTCAGTTTGAAGCCGTAACCCCGTGTCCTATCATTACACTCCCTGATAAAGAGTCCCTCCCCATCCTTCCTGCAGGCCCCCTGCAGGTACTGGTAGGCCACTGTAAGGTCTCCCTGGAGCCTTCTCTTCTCCAGGCTGAACAACCCCAACTCTCTCAGCCTGTCCTCATAGCAGAGGTGCTCCAGCCCTCTGAGCATCTTCGTGGCCCTCCTCTGGATCTGCTCCAACAGGTCCATGTCCTTCTTGTGTTGAGGACTCCAGAGCTGGACGCAGTACTCCAGGTGGGGTCTCACCAGAGTAGAGAGGCAGAATCACCTCCCTCAACCTGCTGGCCACCCTGACTACTGGGTGGATCGGTTACTATTTCAGATATTTTTTAGTGTCAGCTGTTAGCAACTGAACATAATGTTCATTTCTTAAATCCAGCTCTTCCCCACTGACCAAGAGCAAATAACGAACTGCGTCCATTGATGACGTGTAAGACAGTAACAGGGTTTCCTTCTGCTGGCAGAGTTACACATGACATTTCAGGACATCTCTATGCGTAAAATGGTGATCCTGCGAATTCGTGAGGAGCAAAGCAGCTGCAGAATTCAGGTTTGGCGTTGTGCTGACTCAGCTGCTCTGCTGCTGCAGCCTGAGAGGTGCTGCTCATCCCAAGCGTCAGCCCCAGCGCCACGCTGGGTCTCTTCACTATGTTATTTTTCTGCCTGCAGGTTTATAGCGATCAAATTTTAAAATCCAGAGCACGCCTTTTTTTTTTTTTTCTTTTTTTTTTCTTACAAAAAGTCAGACAAAGAAATAGATTGTACAAAATCAAACAACTGAATGGCAGGGTGAGTTAGAGCTTCAAAGACAGGTGCCATTTCTTGCTGCAAAGTTTCAGCTTAAGTTTCTGAAATTCTCAGCTGTGGGAGCAGAGTCAGTGTGACAAAAGTAAGAGCGAAGCAGTGTTGTAACTTACATTTTAAGCTAAAATTTGACAAACTGGAGTGTTTCACTGGCTCTGAAAGTGTATGCATTATACGTTTGTGTGTGGGCATGCAGGTTTCTGAGTCATGCCATATGATCTCTTTCCTGATGGCTCCTGAGGGAGATGTGTGCTCTAGAATATCATGAGTAAACAACTCTGCAGGATGCTTGCATTAGACTGCGAGCCAGTTCTGCCTGAGATCGGCCTGTTGCAGAAGCTTGTCCTGTGCTTCCAAAATGCTGTTGTCCAGACCCTTCTGGTAACTGCCCTGGGGCTACAGGGCTTGTTCAGCAGTAGCTAAATGCTAAGCTCATCAATGTGAGGGCTACCAAGATGATTAGAGGACTGGAACACCTCTCTTATGAAGATAGGCTGAGGGATTTGGGTCTTTTTAGTGCTGTTCAACATCTTTGTCAATGACATAGACAGTGGGATCAAGGGCACCCTCAGCAAGTTTGTCAACGACACTAAGCTGAGTGTTGCGGTCGATGTGCCAGAGGGATGGGATGTCATCCAGAGGGACCTGGACGAGGTAGAGTGGTGGGCCTGAGCAAACCTTATGAAGTTCAACAAGGCCAAGTGCAAGGTCCTACGCTTGGGTCGGGACAACCCTTGTTGTCAACACAGGCTGGGGGATGATGTGATAGAGAGCAGCCCTGCGGAAAAGGACTTGGGGGTACTTGTGGATGAAAAGCTGGACATGAGCCAACAATGTGTGCTTGCAGCCCAGAAGGCCAATTGCATCCTGGGCTGCATCTAAAGAACCGTGGCCAGCAGATCCAGAGAGGTGATTCTCCCCCTCTACTCTGCTCTCATGAGACCCCACCTGGAGTACTGTGTCCAGCTCTGGAGCCCTCAGCACAAGAAGGACATGGACCTCTTGGAGCGGGTCCAGAGGAGGGCCACGAAGATGATCCAAGGGCTGGAGCACCTCTCCTGTGAAGACATGCTGAGAGAGTTGGGGTTGTTCAGCCTGGAGAAGAGAAGGCTCCAGGGAGACCTTATAGCTCCTTCCAGTACCTGAAGGGGGCCTGCAAGAAAGCTGGGGAGGGGCTGTTTGCAAGGGTATGTAGCGATAGGCCGAGGGGCAATGGTTTTAAACTAGAGCAGGGTGGGTTTAGATTAGGCATTAGGAAGAAGTTCTTTACAATGAGGGTGATGAGACACTGGAACAAGCTGCCCAGAGAAGTGGTGGATGCCCCATCCCTGGAGACATTCAAGGCCAGGCTTGATGAGGCTCTGAGCAACCTGATCTAGTTGAAGATGTCCCTGCTTACTGCAGGGGGGTTGGACTAGATGGCCTTTAAAGGTCCCTTCCAACCCAACACATTCTATGATTCTAGTCTGGAAAAAAGATGACTGAGGGGGATCTTATCAACGCTTATAAATCCTTAAAGGGTGGGTGTCAGGAGGATGGGGACAGGCTCTTTTCAATGGTGCCCGGCAACAGGACAAGGGGTAACGGGCACAAACTTGAACATAGGAAGCTCCACCTAAACATGAGGAGGAACTTCTTTCCTTTGAGGGTGGCAGAGCCCTGGCACAGGCTGCCCAGAGAGGTGGTGGAGTCTCTGTCTCTGGAGACATTCAAACCCCGCCTGGACGTGTTCCTGTGCAACCTGCTCTGGGTGACCCTGCTCTGGCAGGGGGTTGGACTAGATGATCTCCAGAGGTCCCTTCCAGCCCCTACCATTCTGTGATTCTGTGCGGCTGTGTACCTCATTTCCACTCCTGTCCTGTTGAGAAAGCCCATGGGTACCAGAAAAGGTACTAGCTAGTGTGCAGCTGGTGACTACAGGTACATCAGAGGATGTCATCCCTCTGGAAGATGGGATAGGGAAAGAGGCGGCACCCAGTGCCTTGCTCCTCCTTACCTCCTTGCAAGTAATGTGTGCAGGGAGGGTTTTGGAGAGGCTGGATGTGTCCCTGGGTAGTGAGTGGCTTCCCCTTAGAGAAGTCGAGCTTTGAGCGTTACCTCGCTTCCCCTCTGTCCCCACCAATTCCTTGCGAAGCTGATCTAAAACAGCCGGGTTAAAAGGAAAGAAAAAAATAAGTAGAACAGAGCAGGACAAGTGTGCAGAAAGCAATGGCTTAATTTACAGGGAGGTAGACAGGTTACAGCATTTGTAAAAATACAGCTTTTTAAAGAAAGCACTTTGAGGACCAGCTGGCTCACTTGCTGCATTCAGGTCTGAGCTGCCTTAAGGAATTCATTTAAAAGTCTGATATTAAACCAAACTGTATTCTGCCTGCTCCAGAAACTTTCCCATGGCACATAGAGTGCCGAGGAGACTCGCAGCGCGTTATCCAGACTGCTTTGGCCTCTTATCAAAGCAGCGCAGAGAGCAGAATTTCTCTTTTTAATCAGCTGAAGGAGTTAAAAGCTCGGTGAAATAGCCTAATGGCACAGTTAATGCTAGAGACAACTGCAGCTGTGAAAAGACTGTGTTAAGAAACAGGATGGTTGTGGTCTGCTGTAAGAAATAATTTTCCTGTTGACTATTTTTTTAAACAGGAAGCTGAAGAACAAAGCAGCATTAGTCTTGGTGCTTTTAATAGGCTTCAGATTTCAAATTTTGCATTTAGGATAAGCAGATTGGGAGAGGATAAGGCTTTGTGCAGAGTTTTATGTAACAACTGAGAGCTAGAAATGCAGAAGACAGGAATATAACCAAATTCAAACAGATCCTCTGAACGTGAAGCTGGTGCTGCTCTGGAGACGCCGTAAGATGCGCAGGAACGCACCAGACGACGGACGAGAGCACCCTGGTCCGTTTGCAGGACTTTGCAAATGCGTGTGTGTGCGCAGCGCTGCGTAGGCTGGGCTTCGCACAGTTTCCTCTTTGTCAGTCAGTCTGTCCATCTGCCAGCTTCCCCCCTGCTCCGCTTGCTCTTTTGCAGTAACCGGAAAGAGAAAGAGTTTCTGCAGCACAGGAGAAGAAGAAAAGCTGCAAACACTAGAGACGGTGGCAGTGCCTCACACCGCTTTGAACTCCATGTTTTTTTCTAGATAGTCAGCCAGAGCTAGGGGTGATGTGTCCGACTCCTTTCCAAGCCCTTTCCTTCCTAAAGATTTTAGACAAAATCCATTAAAGTCTTATTTTGGCAAATCTTTCTTCTGAGAAAGGTAGCTCTGCAATTTTTTGGTGTGAGTGGGTTTATAGCTGTATTCTAATCCTTTAGAAGCACAAGCATCTGACGAGATAAATCTGTACTTCTAACCATTCTTCTCCCACACATATCATGGATCATCTCAGAGCCGCTACGGACTTCATAGGTGGTGACTCACCTCAAACCTTCACTGCAAATGCCATTTTGTTCCATTCTGAACATTTTCCTAAGGCTCATTTAAACTGTAAAGGGTACTGCGCTGAAGTTGATTGGGCACATCCTGTGGAATTACAGTTCTCCTTGGCTTTATCAAAAACAATTAAGTGACTTCAGAAAGTAAGATCTGTGTATTCTTTGTAAGTAACTTCCCTGGGGACCTCAGCTGTCAGCCTGGGATTGTCTGGAGGATAACCCTCATTCCTAGTCCCATTGTGTTTACCTGTCTTGTGCAAACATGATATAAATGGTGGCAAATCCCTGTTACTAAAGCTGGCTCAGGTGAATGGGTAAGAGCAAAGCACACGCCATAGCACCATTAGAAAAGCCCGGGAGCCTCCGATAGGCACAGCTCCAGCAAGCGCTGTGCCAAAATGCCGCAAAAAGCCCTTGTGACTTGAAAAAAAAAATTCCTTGATGCTTGTCCTTTCTTTGTTTTCATTTAATATTTTTCATTACAATGAAGTTCTACGTCTCAGGTGTGACCCTCCTAGGATTGCTCTAGGTTGGAAGTTCTGCTTGGGGTGGGGACAAGCCTGGTCTCCGGCAGGGAAGCTCTGGGAAGGCTGAGCTTTGGCAGCCAGGCTTTTCCCTCTGCAGCAGCCTGTGGCTGAGAGGCCGGGCTACCTGCCTGCTCTTCCTCCTCTGGGAAAGGGCACAGAGCATGGCTGTGTGTGCTGCTCCTGAGGAGGAGGAAGGTGCATTCAGGGGTGATGACAGAGCTTGGAGTCTTCAGAGCAAGCAGGGAGAAAGGAAGAAGCATGAGTCTTTCCTAGAGCTCTGCTGTTCCGCCATACCCACAACAGTGTGTGTGCAGGAAGGGGGGGGATTCTTCCAGCAATTTAAGGGCTTTTAAAGGTCAGCATCTCTTTCTGAGTATGCCCTTAAAGAGATGATGCCTTCTTCAAGTAATGGTTGATGGTATAGCTATGGGATTATCCTGAAGCTGGAAGAAGATTGGTGGATTGAACAGAGTTCAATTTTGTTATTGCATTTTTGGGCATTGCCATAGCAATGCGTGGGTTATGTATGTGTGCAAAACTGGATGTGTGTGTCCGTGAGTTTGTATGGCAAGGGGATCCTTGCAAAACTGGATATGTACGTCCATGAGTTTGTATGGCAATGTAGGGAGCCTCCGTTTACGGCTGCAATGAAACATGAGTTGCTTTTTACAGATTATTTAGATTTAGAAAATGTAGCAGATAAACCTGTTAGCTGCAAGGATGTTTTTTAGCTGAGTATAAATTTATTTATTAAGATTTATTAATCTCTAGGCCTTGTGCATTTGTCTGTTTTGCTGTGCAGGTTTCTTAGCAAGACCGGACGGAGTTGAGTCTTCCACCATGCCCGTGCCTCCCCCTCCAGCTCCCCCGCCGCCCCCAACACTGGCCTTGGTGAGCTTTACAGGATGTAAATGTACCATTTACACTGCTTCTGTTCCTGCTTATCACATTGAACAGGATGTCCAGAGGCACTGAGGTGTGGACGAGCGTATGCATGATATTTGGGGAAAGCTCTCCAAAATTTTTTTTATGATTGATCCTACAAGAGGGACCATCACTTCCACTCCCTTCCAGTGCCCATATGGATGTCACTAGCCACATTGACTTTCCATCCTCCTCTTCCTCCCACACTGGTGGTTTGATCTGGCGTAGGGATCCTGGGTGGAGAGGCGCAGCTCCTCAGCAGCTTGTCTAAGTCAGAGGAATTGAAGTCTTGCGCTCCCCTTGCCTTTCTCCAGCCACATACTCCCACCTTCTCCCACGTTCTATTCTAGTACTTACGTGATCCGAGATAGAAAAAAAATCAATCCTATTGTTTAAATTTGTTAAGGATAGTTCTTGGCCAGCACAGCTGCCTCAGCCAGCCTGTGGTATCAGAGCAGAGGATCCGCTGCTGGCACAGCATGGTGGGCGAGACTACGTCGAACTTGACGTACAGCAGCCTAAGCTGCAATAGAGCTTGGGTTGTGTTTGCCCTCTGACAGTCAGACACCTCACTGACAAGAAAGAAAAGGCTTCTTGAAATGCCGTTGTAAAATACTCAGGGTATTTTCATAGAAAAACCCTTTCTGGTTACACAGATTTGTGCCACTGAAGAGTCTTTCCCTCATTTTCCACCACAAGCAAGATACAGACTCAGTGCTTGGTCCCTCCATGGCAAGTCTCACCACCTTTCAGGAAATTTCCATAACACTGATCTGATAAGTTAGAAAGCTTTTTCAGGAACCACCATTTCCTAGAAGGAATAGCCATATATACATATGTGCGTGTATGCATATATGTGTATGTTGGGGTTTTTTTTGGTTCTTCCTTGAAAAATTGTGTCACCAAAACATAAACTCAAAAGAGAGGACCACTGAGACAAACCCCGTGCATCTAAAGGTTTTATTGGGTCTATTTGAAAAGATCTATATTGTTGAAGTGGTGATTGCCATTTTAAAGTAGTTCTGTCAAAACTAAAGTAGTAGATAAAGTTCTGTCTTTCTTCTGATTTATCCAGAATTTGCATATTAGGAGTTTTCACTACAGCTTTCAAGAGCCTCCACCTTTTTGTGTCATCAAATTACGTGTGGAGTCTGTTCTTGTTCCATCTCCAAAATGCCATTTTGCCATATTTGTGCCTTGGCTTTAAAAAAAATCAGAGACTCTAAATTGTGAGTTAAAAAAATGTGAATTCACATAAAAGTGTTCTGTTTCCAGTCAAAAGTGTGGGTTAAAATTTCAGCGGCATTTGGGGCCTGGAGTCAGTAACAAGGCTGGCTACCTATAACATCATTCACAAAACCAGACGTGGCATGCTACCCACGCCAGTGCTGTTAAAACAGAAATAGAGGTCTCAAGTAACTACCATATTTGAGCAGAACTTTGTAGCTAGAAGCTGAGGTTTATTTTTGTCTCCTCATTTTTAATTTTATTTTGCAGGCAAATACTGAAAAGCCGTCCCTAAGCAGGTCAGAACAAGCAGGGCGAAATGCTCTATTATCTGATATTACCAAAGGAAAAAAGCTAAAGAAGACTGTTACTAATGACAGAAGTGCTCCAATTCTAGACAGTAAGTACAATTCTGCATGTTGGAGTTTCTGTATGTTTGAATGGTTCTACATATCTGAATGCAGAAAATTATTTTACACACCATCAGATGAACTGCCATGAGGGAAATAGGTAAATAAAATGCCAGAAGTTGGCATGCATAAAAATAAATTATTCTGTTCACCGTGGGTTAAGTCAGCTCAGAAATCAAGCTTATGAAACGTGAGTGTTAATTTGTTTGCTTACTCTCATAAAGCAGTTCATTTTCTTGTTTGCTGAAATCAGAAAACTGTGCAAACGCTACCAGGAGCTCTGCTGAGGAGCTGCAGCAGATCAGGGAAACAAACCCCCCCGTCGGGACTGAGGAGAGCACAGAAAATAAAGTGGAATTTCAGACTCTACTTTTGCAGAAACGGTATAAAAATAAAGGCACCTCTGGCACGACACCATTGGCTTGTGAGTGGCCCCAGTACCACTTAAAGCAAAACCAGAGCCAGGAGCCATGGCCCCACCTGGGTGTCACTCTGCTGCTCGCAGTCGTGCCACTCCTGGAGTGACTCAGTGGTGTTAACTTTTTGGCTGAGCCTCTTGCTCAGCCTGCCCGGTGGTGCTCTGGCACAAGGCAGCAGCTCCACTTACCTGAATGGAGACAAGGTCTCCCTCCAGCTGCGCTGCTGCTGCATCTCACTCTACATCTCGGCACGTGCTGAGAGGAGGCTGGAAAAGCCCGTGTAGCAAAAGTATTGGGAAGACAGAAAAGAAACAGGCCAAGAGCCGAGGAATAAGGGCCTGCTGCATCAGAGGAACAGTATTTATTGCCTAGGGAGAGAAGATGCTTCTACAGACTGATTAGCAAATGTGATACAACTCAGTCCAGGTCTGGCTGTGCAATTAAAGGCTAGACTGTGATAGGAAGATGATGAGGAAAGAAGGAAATGCCGAAAGGAATGTGGTCAAATAAGAATAATTGAAAAAATCGATACTGTCCCACAGTCAGCCAGGTACTTTGTTTTTAAACCCTTGATTTTTATCTCTGAAAGCAAAGTTACATGTTCTAGCTATTGGAATGAGCTGGAGAACAGCATTAAGGGGATTAAAGGGGGAGTAAAGGTAAGACTAAAATGATGTAGCCTATTATCTTGTTTACATGAATTAACAAATCATGATGAAAGGCTAAACCATAGTAGCATTTCTCTGGAGGTTCACACCCTACATGAGTCAGAGCTGAACTGAGCTAACATGCTTAAGAAAAAAGGAGGATAAGGTGAAACATTCCCCCATGAACACATTCTTCCTTCTTTTTTCTGGGTGGGATTATTAGAAGTGCTTTTCATCCACAGGTTTTAATTACTTTGAAGTCAGTGAAATTTTCACCCACCCAAAGTTGTGGAAATCGAGATGCCAAGAAATTAAACAGCTGATCCTCAGCCAGGTAGCCCATCACCTGAGAGCTGATCCCCATGGATATCCCAACCTGCTCATTTTACAGTGGTGCTCTGAACAGGGCTCATCCCTGTATTTGTAGTTGTGGAAACACTTTCATTTTATTTTTAGCATCTCAGTGTTGTCACAGCAGAAATATTGACAGTAGAGAGAAATGGGAGAGGAAGGGAGGCGGGGCTGATAAAATAATTCCTGCCTATTGGAAAAATTAGCAGCTAATGATCCTGTCACTGCATTTCTGGACCTACAGGAAAATAATCAGGCATGAAATCTCTTTCCCCACTAGGCTTTGTTTAAATAAGTAGATAAGTTGCAGCGTCATCAATAGTGACAGAGTTCTGTGCATTCCCAGAATTGATCACCAGAGCCACCACCAAGAGGTGACCCCTCTGGCTTCCTCCTTCTGTCCTCATTTTCCAGGAGATTGCCTTGTCTCTCAGTTTGCTTATGGAGAAGTGGAGGGGGAGGATAAAAGAGCAAAGGTATGAAGAAATGGGAAGCAGCTACAAAGATGCTAACAAAGACAACACGATATTCTCAGAGGTCCCTCCCCTCTATGCTGCTCCAAATTCTCCATAGTGACTGTTTCTCTACTTTCCAGTCCAGAGCAGACTAAAAGAAAGTGATGGCTTAATAAAACAGTGACTATGTTTATTGCACCACCGCTTCCATGGTGCAATAGTGGTGGTGATGGTAGCTGCGACGATCCAACCTGAAAAAGGACTTGTGTGTTTTGAAAGCTTGTCCATTTGTCCCCAGCTGCAAGCATTGCTCTAAGGAAAGAGATTACTTTGCAGGATCAGTCTCGCTTCTCTACCTGTCGTGGTTTGGGCCAGGTTGGCCAATGACAAGACAACAGATGATATCCCCCACCTCTCACTCTAAGGAGAGGAAGAAGAGAGATAGAGATTTGTGAGTTTAGGAAAAAAACTAAACTACTTTAATGAAAAATTAATAATAATATAAAAAAGGATATAATGAAATAGATACAATATAAATACATATATACGAAACCTAGGATCAAGTTCCTAGGAGGGCACTGGTAGGCACTGTGAAAGTTCCAGACTGAGCTCCGTAACAAATGGGAACTGAAACACACTGACCGGGATGAAAAGGCAGATGAGCTGACGGGGTCGTCCTCAGACGTCAGTCATTGAAGAAAGAGAGACATTGAAGAAGCCAAGCCATTGAAGAAGAGGCCTCTGGAGAAGATCCAAAGAAGAGCTCTTGGAAAAGAGTCCTTGGAGAAGAGCCCACTGCAGAAGATCCGAAGAAGAAGAGTCCTTGGAGAGGAGCCAGGCTGATCCCTTTGATCCCTCAGTTTATCTACTGAGCATGATGGATGGGATGGAACACCCGATGGGCCAGTTTGGGTCACCTCACCTGCCCACAGGTGTGACCCTGGTTGCCACGGCAACAAGTGTAAACAAGAGCCTCCCTCACTGAACACAAAATTGGCTCTGCTTCACCCCAAAGCAGGACACTAACATGGAGGATTTTTTTCCCAACAGAACCCAAAGGACCTGCTGGAGGTGGCGGTGGTGGCTTCGGAGGAGGTGGCGGTGGAAGCAGCGGGGGTTTTGGTGGTGGCGGCGGCGGTGGTGGCAGCTTTGGTGGTGGTGGACCACCTGGCCTTGGAGGCCTTTTTCAAGCCGGAATGCCAAAGCTCAGATCTGCCGCAAGTCGAGATGCCGGTAAGAAAGACCTTGTATTTCCAGCATGAGAAAGTAAATGACATTGCTTAAAACGTTCATAGCACTGCAATCAATCGCCTGCTGGGATTGAAAAAGTCTTCAAATGTTCTTAGGAACTCTTAGGAGGTCTTAGGAAATGTAATTTTCAGCTTCAGTCTTGTTTTATTCTTAATACTAGGTTTTATGAGGTGAGACTCCTCTTTCCACCCATCCTCCTAGTTATTGATGAGAACTAAAGATCTCAGCGAAGCTGAATGGCTACCTGTGAAGTAGAGCCAGGCAGAGTAGGTCTTGCCTTAGCAGTGGGTGTGCAGGAGCAGAGGGGGAGCATAAGAGCTCTTCAGGTTAATTCTCTCTCGTGCACCAGGAAAAACTTTCTATTTTCCGCAAATGGAAAGTACATCTGCGTCGGCTCTACAGCAGCATGATTTACCACTTAGGGAGTGCACGAGGCACCCCAGCTGGCTGGTACGTACACTGCAGTTGGAGGCTTGTCTGGGACATGCACTGTATTCTTCTGGCTGGCAAAACAGCTGCCCAAAGCCTCGTGCCCCGTGAAACGAGGGCAATCTGGGGCCAGTGAGTTTTGTAAGGTTAAGGATGCAGGATTTCAAGCTTGTTGAAGGAGGACTGGGCAAGGGGGGTTGTAGGGTGTTATGAACATTACATATTTTATAGACTAACGTAATTTTTCATCACGTGTACAAAACAGTCTCTTAGAGCTGGTATTTTCTATTGTGTCACAGTCTATTTTGGGAATACGTATTAATACAAAAGTTCCTGGCATCACAGAACAGTACTACTTTAACTGCAAGGCTGGCTGCCTTCTTCCTGATGTGCACAAGTACATCCTTAGATCTAACAGCTACTAGAACAGGCTTAAAACAGCCTTTTGCCAGACTGTTGTTGTTAAATGTCATTTAAAAGCTAAGATTTCCTTGCTTTCAGGTTGATGGTACCAAATACTACTTCTTCACCATTTCTTCCCTCCCCCTGTTACTGCTTGCTGTGTGATGGCCACATTTGTTGTGTTACCTTGGGGCCACTTTGGTCTCTCACAAGCCATCCCTCACAAGGATTATCAGGATGTAACCTGCTACTCCAGAGCAGTTCCCCAGCGTTATCAAAACTGCTGATAACTATTCCTGGGTGCCAGGCCCTGAAGGCTTGTGCACCCCATGCCGGTGCCAGCCCCCTTGTGTTTGCTGTGCCTTAGGACACAGCCTGTTAGCAAACTGCTGGGTGAAGCCCCTGTCTGATGGGATGCTGATGCCCCGGCAAAGCCCTCATCCAGCAGGATGCTGATGCCCAGGCGAAGCCCCTGTCCGATGGGATGCTGATGCCCGGGCGAAGCCCCATCCCGGTGGGATGCTGATGCCCGGGCGAAGCCCCATCCCGGCGGGACGCTGATGCCCCTCTCCTGTGTCCGCAGATGCCGGGGGAGGAGGCCGCCCGCCCGCCCTGCCGCCCGGAGGCCGCTCCGCTGCCGCCAAGCCCTTCTCGCCGCCGAGCGGCCCGCCGCGCTTCCCCGGGCCGCCCTCGGGGCCGCGGACCTCCGCTCCCGAGCCGCAGAGGAGCCGCATGCCGCCGCTGAGGCCCGACGTCGGCTCCAAGCCCGAGGCCGTGCCGCCGCCGGTGCCCAGCACCCCCCGGCCCATCTCCAGCCTGCACAACAGGGGCTCGCCCCCGGTGCCGGCCCTGAGCCGGCAGCCCAGCCTGGGGCCCTCGCCCCCGCCGTTCCCGGGCAGCCGGAGCGCGGGGTCGGCCGGGCCCCTCCGGCAGCCCGGCCCCGGCCCGGCGACCCCCTTCTCCGGCCGGCCGCCGCTGCCGCCCACCCCGGGCCGGCCGGCGGACGACAAGCCGCCGCCCCCGCCGCCCCCCGCCGGGCACAGGCCGCCCGCCGCCCGTGAGGCGGCTCTGCCCCCGCCGCCTCCGCAGAACAGCAAGCCGCCGGTGCCCTCCGCCCCCAGGCCCGGCCTCGGCGCCCCGGCGCCCCCGCCGCCCCCACCCAGCAGGCCGGGGCCGCCCCCCGTCCCGCCCGTCCCCGGCGGCAGCGACGAGATGCCGCGGCTGCCCCAGAGGAACATCTCGCTGGGCTCCTCCTCGGCGCCCGGCGGCGTGGGGGGGCGCTCCGGACCCCTGCCCCCCCCGCCCAGCGAGAGGCCCCCGCCGCCCGTCAGAGACCCCCCCAGCCGGTCAGGTAGGGAGCTGGGGGGCTGAGGGTCCCGCAGGCGGCAGCATGACGGGGGTTGGATGGATGGATGGATGCTGTGAGATGAAGTGACAGTTCTTTATGGACTGGGGAAACTTTCAGTTTGCCCAACGGTGGCGTTGGGCTGTGCCCCTTGGAGCGGAACCCAAAATCTTCAGCCGCCCAGCCCCGATACAGCCCTGGGGGTGCATGGCCTGCTGTCACCCAGAAGGAGCAGCATCGCATGGCTTGGGCAGCAGTGTCACTTTTGCACCGTGCGTGATGCTGGCTGTGCCATGCCTTGTGTGGGCGACAGGCGGTGATGCTCCGCGCCAGGGATCCTGCAGTTGGATGTGAGGGTTCACGGGCATCACAGTGGCTTAAGGAAAGTCACTGTGCATCACCAGCCTGCTCACATCTGCTTTTGCAGACCTCAGCAACTTTCATAATAATTACTGTAATTAAAAAGGGTTGCAAACAGGGGGTTTCCCCATAATGTTCTTTGATGCAAAGAAGCAGTTTTCTCTGGCTTCTGATAGGTGACAGCATTTGCCTTCCTGAGTCAACCAGCGCGACTTAATGGTGGCGTTCTCATGAATGGAGGTTTGCAGAACCCAACCTTCTACGTGTTGGGAGACATGAGCACTTACAGCCAAATACAAATTATTTTAATAAAAGACCTAGCCAACAGTTGTCAAATATGATGGCAATTGTTACAGCAGGACTAACTGCTGTTATTTACCATATGCAGATTTCAAATGAGGCTAAAAATAGCATTTTCTTCTTTGGGTTATTTCATAATACACTTTAACAACTGTTGTTCATAACTTTTAAGAATTGCCCAGCATAATTTAGCTCTCTTAATACCTGATGGTTCTCCCTTTGGAGATGAAAGAATTTAGGGACAAATAGCCATGCCCTGAAAATACTGGCCCTGAAACCGTGCATTGTGGAGCTGGTTGCCAGCCCAAAGGGTGGCAGGATGCCAGCGCAGCCTGCAGTAAATAAATCAGAGAAATCTGGTCACGTTTGACTGGGAGCATGGGTCAAAGTCACAGAGAGCATCTGCAATTATTCAGATGCTTCCAAGAGCTGCTGCTGTGATGGCCTCTGCTTCCACCGGTGCTTTCCTAGTTGGCTCTTTTCTGAGGGAGATGGTTTTAGCAAATCCACGCTAGCTTTCTGCTGGCTTTCTGCTGGCAAAAGTATTCTAAAAGTTAAATGCTTATTATTCTTAGAAACCATTCCCTGAAGGCAAGTGAATAATTTGTAAAAAAAGAAGGAGATTAAATTTAAAAAAAAAGGGAAAAAAAAGAAAAAAACCTATAAAGTCCAGCATGTTTCTTGAAGCATGTTTCAATGCTTGTTGCTAGAGACACAGTATGTGTTCAAAATGCACATCTGTAGCTAGATTTCATCAGGACAAGGAAGCATTTCATAAAAACAAACATAATTGTTAGTTGCCCAACTTTGCCAAACAGAGGTAGCGAGACCTTTGAACACACATAGCCCTCCACGCCCTCTGCTTTGTCTCCTTGTGTCCTAACCGTGGGTACCTCTCCTGGCAGCAGCAGCTTGCTTGCCTTTATTTACTGGCTCCCCTCTGAGAAGCACCTTCCCTGCCCTCAGGAGAGCCCTGGTCTTGTGTTATGTGGGCTGTGCCTTCGTATTTGACCTGTCCCACGCCAGTTACTCAGATACGCAGACACTGGGAATGCCAGTCTACGTGTGAGGTCTGTTTCCAGTTTAGTGGGAGGTGGATATGCTCCAACTATCCAAAAAACCTGGCATGCAGCACATATATTTATAAATGAGCGCCTGATGCCGTGCTGCTTAACGCTGCCACTCCTGGGCTGAATTCCCCTGTGCACCACTGCAGACCCTGGCTGTGACACCCAGAGGGGACCATGCCTATGGGCGAAGAGCCTCTGAGGGTAGCAGGGCTCTTCTACACGTTCTCTTGCCTTGCAGTGGTAAGTGGAAAGGAAATGGGCTATGGTTTGGACCTCTGCAATGTCCTGAACTCCAGCTGTAACTTCTGCTCGTAGTGGCCAACGTAATTTAGAGTGGTTTGAAAGTGGCTTCAAGGACTAGCACCTCTACAGAGGATTCTGTAGCTGAGGGAAATGGGAATATGGGCACTAAGGTGTATTTATGCTTAGATATACCCTGCTCCCCTGATCTCTGCTCTTCAAATAAGCACCAATTCCCTAGAGCGCCCTGGAGATCAGGGAAGTGGGTGCTGAGGACGATTCCCTCTGGGGCTGAGGCTCCCAAGCCAGTCCACCCTCTCTAGTTTGTTAATGTGAGGCTGTGGGACACAGGCAGCATCTTACCACCAGCAGAATAACGTCTGGTGCAAACGGTGTTTGTGTGCTTGCCTCTTGTCTTGCTGCAGGCCCCCTCCCACCACCTCCTCCCATAAGCAGGAATGGAAGCACTTCAAGAGCTTTGCCTGCTACTCCCCAGCTGCCCTCCCGGGCAGGGCTGGAGAACCAGAGAGGTGGACCACGACCACCGCTTCCCCCCGACCGGCCAGGCTCAGCAGCGCCGCCGCCGCCACCACCGCCTTCATCGGCTGTCAGAAACGGCTTCCAGGATCCAGGTGACGGTAAGCCATCCTCCCAGTTGTTTGCCTTTGGCAGAGACCGTGTAGCAGCTTTTGGCCTTAATACATCAAAAAAAATTTGGGATAGAGGCTTTGTTTCTAGTGCAGACCTTTGATTTCTGACCAACAGAGGTGTCATTTGGGTCTCAATTAACCCTGCCGAGTAAGAATGGAGTAAATATGCCATATGCAGAGCAGAACTGCAAAGTCATCAATACAGTCTCCAAAACAACCCCTTGAAAAATAGCCTGAAAAAAAGAAACATATTCACCGTGCTTTGCTACAATACGTAAACAAGGCTTAAGGGGATCATTCTGACACGACTACGAATGCAAACCATAGCTACACTAAGAGTCTTTGGAAGACAGAACTAGTTAGATGACAACTCAAAAGCTGAAAGCTGACAAACAGATGAGGGAGGAGATTGTCAGAACACTGCTGAACATCTCAAGTCTCTCTGTTTTTGCTAGTGTTTATTGAAAAGGTGAGGTCTGAGATTACTGTGTTTTAAAGATTCATCATGGTTTTCTTTTTAATTGTTCTCTATTTGCAAAGGACAGGTAAATCTTTCATCTAATTATGGGAGGCCAAATCGGTATTTCTGACGTTTATAAGGTTAGGAAAAGCAAGCAGAAAATAGAACTGTAACTCACACTTTTGAAGCATCTTCACACATCAGATAAGGCAGGTGGGTCACAGACACGCTTTTTTCTACACAAGTCATTTGCAGGGTTCAGAACCTGCAGCTCATTTACACACTGGTTTCTAATTGCAACCATTGGGAGTAAACGTAGGAAAACTGGATCCCAGCAAATAACCACATGTACAACTTCTGGGCAAAACTTACTCAGCTGTTCATTACATTATGCAATAAAATATAACAATATTGCAAGAAAGTTATGGTTGCAAAGTCCTGAAGCAACCAAGTGAAGCGATGAGCAAGTTTAAGATAGCCCACGCTTTCTTCCTTGGGCCTCCAAATTCAAGTGCAGAGCAGAGCTCCGTAAACATTTCCTATTATTTCATTAAGGAAACTGAACAGCTTGCTTTGTTCTTTAGAATCATATAGATTTTGTAATAGGGCCCTTGTAGTTAGTCTCGAGAGATATAGTTTCAACTGACATATTTCTCCATTTTTGACATTAGTTACATACAGGTTTCTGTGTCACCATAAATTTTATCATAATGGCCACAAATTTTCCTGTATAAAAATTAAGAAAGAAAAAACACCACTTATAGGTCAGTGTGCTTTTAATGATGCTTTTGAGCTCTCTATATCAAGAAAGGATGAATATCTGAAAATTCTATATCCAGGAACAGAATCTGTTCTGAAGTAGGAGACACTGTGTGATAACGTGTATATGTATGCATGTGTGTGTTAAAAAAGCACATCTATTATACATGGAAGGGAACATAGCGCTTATTTCAGTGGAATTATGGCCATTTTCCTGATACGTGATTTTGCGTTAAATTGGCTGAGTGATCAGTTAAAGTTAACAATAATTTTCATTCTCAAACTAACCTTCCCTCACTTCCCAGTAGGGTGTCAGTTCAATACTCAGCTATGTAAGCATTTTGCAATATAAAACATGCATTAAACCTGATGTTAATGTCAATTTACTTTCCTGAAGCTGTGTCACAAAACTAACGAGTAAACTGTGTGGGGTTTTTTTTCAGATGAATGGGAAAGCAGATTTTCTTTTCATCCTATATCTGATTTGCCGCCTCCAGAGCCTTATGTACCCGTGAACAGAAGTTATCCCAGTAAACTAGCAAGAAATGAAAGTAGAGGTAAGTTTGTTTCACCTCTGCTGTTGGAATTTCAGCGTATCATCCTAAAAACAATGTGGATGGGGAAGAGACTGGATGCTGAGGTTTCACAGCTTCTCAGACTAACAGCCTGGTCACCTTTCCCTACCACAGAAAAAAAAGTAAATGCAGGTTCGCAGGCACAAGCCCTCTTAAACTTGTATTTGAGGGGAGAATTGTTTGTTTTTTAAGTTGGAACATGTATTGTAAGAGTCCACCTCTGCCATTATTGTCAGCCCTTCTGCTACAGGCAGCCAGAACCACAAAATCCCTTAGGACTTCCTCCTCGTTTCCCATCTAAAGTCATGCACAACTCATTTATTTATGTCCCAACGTCATCCTTGAGTTTAGTTATCCTCCCTCCTTGGTGTGTTAAACTCCTAATATTTTTTAAGACAACAGTCATATCCTCCTCTCAGCTTTTGTTTTGCTGGGCTGATTAAATCAGGATGTACTATGCTCTGCTTCCAAGATATGTTCTCTGATCATCGGGATTGCCTCTGTATACATTTCAGTTTGACTTTGACTTCTCCAATCAGTGTTACGTGCTGTTTCAGTTCAGGTCTCAACCACGTCTTCTTCTACAGCGGCATAAATGTTTCCTATCTATCTTCATTAGTGATATTTTCCCTGATACACCCAAGGATCAATTTACTTCTTTCACAACCAGTGACATCGGTGGCTCATAGTTATCCTGTAATCATCTGTACACTCAGATGTTTCTCTCTCTCTCCTGTTGCCAAATGATGAGGTTTTGTTTGGAGCAGAAATTCCTGTTAGTCCCTGACCCTTCACTTTGCCCTGTTCGCTTTCATCCCATTCGTGTTACTCCACAAAGGCAGGCAAAGTAATATGTGCATTTTTGATGTTTCCTTTCACGAGTTTGCAATGAAAATCTTCACATAGGGAAAAACACAAGGAACTTCGAAATGTTCCTGTATTTAGAGCTTGCCACTTTCACTGAAATCTGCCTGTGTTGCAAGTAGCACTGAGAAGGTATGTGTTCACATCAAATAGTGTGGCTAACGAGCCATCAATCTGTTTTGAGAAGGGGACAAAGGACTAAAATACATATGCTTGCCTGACATTTAGGGATAGTGTCAGTTAAAAGCTTTCTTTTACGCTGTTTGAAGTTCTGATGACCTTTAATAAACTAACCAGAAACTCTACAAAGATTTTTTTTTTTTAGTAAAATGGCTAGGCAAGAAAATGAATAGATCTTCACCAGTTACTGAATGGCTTGGATGTAAACTCCCACTTTAGAAGAAAGCTGGAGGAGTAACACAAAAAACTTTCCTTCTCTTTTAGGTGGCTCTGGCCGAAAAGAAAGAGGTGCCCCCCCGCTTCCGCCGATACCAAGGTGAAATGGGTTCTGGCCCATCTTTGGGCAACGTCTGTTTTCAAGTTTCCTTCGAGTCAGCTCTCCTGTCCACATCATTGGAAAGTTGTCTGTTTTGCTTTATTTCCACTTTTGGCTTGTCAGCTGGAACAAACTTCAGTCTCTATTACAGAAGTAATAGATGCAGCTTATGAACTATAGTTGCTCAAAGCTATAAATTTTATTTGCTTATACTGCAGGCTGTCATGAAAGGCATTTTGTGGACCATACACAACATATGTGCATCATGCTTACCGTGTCCAGCCCTGTCCCCTTGAGAGCTCCACGGAAGGTCTGGCTTTGAATTGAATGAGAGCTGGAACAAAGCTGTTTCATTCACTTTGGGTACAGTGGCTGTATTATTTGAATGGTAAAGTACAGTCTATTTTCTGTTCAAAAAAACAGTTGCTGGGGAAATCCGTGTAGCCAAGAGTCCCCTGGATCCTTCTTTGCATGCCTAACTTGGCCCATCTGCTTCTGCAAGCCATAGACCTACTACATGGTGACCAAGAGTTCATCCTTAACCTTTTCACCTCAGCTTAGCCAAGCAAACCTTATTTTAAACTATAGATAGCACATCCTGCCCTGAGGATGGAGTGTGTCTGGCCTTGTTTTTATCTGCGGAGAATCTCCCAAAGAAAAGCACAAGTGAAGAATTCAGCAGCATAAAAATATCTTTTTTGGTTTTTTTTATCCCTCTTTCCTTGTTTCTTAATAGTGTTCGCTTTTAGTCACCTAATTCTTTCCTGCTCTGGTGTGGACCGACCCACAGTCATCTGTGTCCTGGATTAATGCCCTCTACCTAAGACTACATGCGAAGAGTCCTCAGAAAGTAGTCTTGGTGCAAATGCAAAAGTTATTGTAGTTGCAGCCTCCTTCTGTAAAGCATCGCTAACACCAGTACTCCACAGACTGCTTCCCGGTTGTTTTCTTTAGTACAATTAAATGATGGGTTTTGACTTAAAAAGCTTCCTGGGGTTTAGGTCACAACTCTCAAGAGAGATTGTATTTGAATTGCGTTACAGTAGAGCGGTCCTTTGATGTAGTGAAGGAGGTCTGGCGTTTGTGCATTCCAGTGGGAGCAGTAGCTCCAAAATTTGCTGTCTGTGCTGGTTCGAGAGCAATGGGAAGATTTGGCCTTCTGAGTTTACCATGAAGCCTCTCCTTTCAAACTTTGCTGCAGGGAGTTCTCTGCAGAGAGCTGCAAGGCTTACTTTAACAGAAGAGAGAGTAAAGTATTTCAACATTGTGACATTTGGTGCATATGTTTAATGGCTTTGGAATTTTGTATATGAGAAAAGAGTTCATTGTACGAGTGCCTTTTACAAACAGATCTAAATGTACATAAAATGCCTTTGGAAATTGAAGATGATAATTCTGGATTTGCTGAATTCATCGCTGAATGATAGCTCTTTGTTAATTGGACTTCTGAAGGTTAGCTCTGAAAAATTTCTCCTCTGTCTCCTCAACAGTTTCTGTTTCTTCAACGTACTCCTTGGGATCCCCACCAAGCCCGTATCAGCAGTCGTGCTTCACAGGGTTTAGCTCCAAAAAAAAAAAAAATAGAAAAAGCAGTCATATAGGTTAAGAAAATGTTTCTCTAGCGTGGGAGACATGATCCTAAGTACGCTCTGCGGCTAGAATAGGTCAGCCCTTGAAAATCTAGGGGATCTAGCCAAAGAGAGTGTGGACCCCACTGAAGCGTCGGTGCGTAGGGCTTTTTGCTCTGTCGGGGGGTGTGGACGGGCAGATCCCATTTCTGCCCCACAGTGAAGGGGATGAGACAGAGTTGGATTCGGCCAGATCAAATTTAATTTGGCCTTTTCAGTGTTTGTTTACAAAATCTTGTTAGCTCTGATAGCGTTTGCCTACGTACCTGTTTTTTATATTTTTATATCTAATGGCCTATTTTAAGTTACTGTTTATGGTCTTGAACCTGCAATTGAATGCGCAGGCGCAGGGATGTATCTACACGTAATTGCAGGATCGTGGCTGTAAGAGTTTCTTAAACAGACGTTAGCGGGACCGCCATGTGACAGGTGCACCTTGGGATCAAAGCTAGCACAATGCTGAATTTGTAAATGTATTTTATGGATGTCACTTAAAGTGCCTTTCTCTTTGGGATATTATGATGTGAATAGAAGTCCAAATGAGATTTTTAGGATAATAACTTAAAAGATAAATTATTGTATTCATGTTTTTAAACTGAAGCGCTTATAACTTTCTAAGGAACAACGTTTTGAATTTAAGAATACAATATTTTCCGTACCTTGACCTGCCAAATCCTTCTTAATAGCCAAATAGCTATGCAGCCAAAAAAACCCCAAACCTCCAGAAACTATACCCTTTTTGTAACTTACTTGCTTCCAGCATGAATGTTTTACTTTAAGTCAATGAAAATGCTGCACGTTGTTCTGACAACTCTCCGCATCATTCAAAATGCCCTATATTTGATCTTTTGAGCAAGGTTTCCTGACCAGAAATTCTGGACCACTACCAAAGACTTGGCAAACCAGCTTCCATCTCACTTTAAAATGCTGTGTAAAAGGCCCTCAAGTCAACAAGCCAAGAAACCTGAGCTGCTGGGGTTTTAGCACTTCTTTGTACTGTAGAAACCTCTTCAGAATGGATGTTTGGCATATATGTAAAATAGCTCAACAATGCAGAAAGAGGTATTTTTTTCACCTAACAGCAACTTTACTATTTGCAATAAAAGTCCCTAGATATATTCCAGAACAATGCAGCATTTTATCATTCAATATATTGCTTCATATATCAGTAGCTATTTACAATATGATCAGTATTAAGGTATTTATTTCACTATGAAGTGTTAAAAAAAGAATACAGACCAGATTGAATCAGTGGTGCCTTATGACTTTTTTGAGTCAACTTTTCTGTGCCTCGCTAGAAAAATTAATAGCCGTTTCTCCTCCGAGTCCTAATGTAAATAGGGCCGACAGTAGCATTATAGTGTTTGAGCCAAGCCCCGCTGTTGCGGTGTGCTCGGTGGTGTGCTCGGTCTGCTAAATTCAGATTGAGCTGGGTGTAGGGAGAGACTATTGGGTCAGCCTTTAGGTGAGGTGTAAGTGGGCGCTGATGAACCTCACTGGTTAGCCTCACAATCAATTGTTGGTATTGCTCTGGAAATTTAACCCTTTCCTAAAACCAGCGCCTCACGCTGCTGTCCGTACTGACTGACGTCACGTCAGCTGTCCCGGCTGACTGCAGCGTGGTTGCATAGGTTATTAGAGGACTAAATTGGATTGACTGCTTGCATATAAGATTGACTAGGTTTGTTTCGACGGCGTTGTGTTATAAACCTTCACACCTCAAACAAACTATCTTTGTACATCATCCCTGAGGCTTGCATTGTGTGACAGCGGCCATGGATGTTCATTTTTGTTTAATTCAAGTCAGTAAATAAAATGGGAGTGACTTTTGTACTATGTGACAATAATTTCTGCTCAATATTTTTTGGAAGAAAAGCACTTGTTATGTCTGTTATGACTTTCTGCACCAGCCATTGGGAGAAGAGGTCACAGTGATTGATGTTCAGAGTTGTTAAAGGAAACTCAGCTTGTGATTCAGGAAGCATGTATTTCTGTAAATGAATGGCTTCTTAAATAAGGTCGCAAAGTTCTTGTTTAGAAGCCAGCATTTCCCAACACTAAAAGAATCATAAGAATGATTTATTATTTTTTTTCTGCAAGAGTGAACTATTAAAGTTCCTTAAATTGTCACTTAAAAAACTGGATGGTAGTTTCTCCTTGCAGCAATAACTGTTTACATGTCACTTGTAGAAGTAGGTCTCTGTTGGAGCAGAGGATGAGGGAACTAAACTGCTGTCACGCTTCACATATATTGTAACACAACGATTTGCTTTGCAGAAGTATGGAAATGAAAAGGGTACTTTTTGCCTTGGGAGCAAAGAATGGAGTTGAATGACCAAACTGGGATTATTTCAAGCAGAATGTCAAATATCAAGACACCTAGAGAGGGCCCCTCAGCCCCCGGACGCTGGAAAGGAGAAGGTTGCTCAAGGAAATAAAACCCAATTGGCTGAATGTTGCTATCAGTACTCGAGCACAAATCAGGATATAAAATGTGTACCTGTGTAATACCACATCACAACAGTGTGCACACCGTTGTCTCACAGTCAGGTGCGAACAACCTGTTCTGGCGGTACATTGACTCTGTATAATGTATATTGTATGAACTTTGGCTTTTCAAACATAAGGAAGATCTCTTAAGATATCCAGTAGCACATTAAGTGTAGCTAGTTCATGGAATGGTTTGTCATGTACGTTGAGAGAAAACAGGGATCTTGTAGCCTGTAAGGGGGAAATGTCTGGGCCATTCGGTTAAAATGTAAACCTGGAGCATTGCCAAAAAGAGGAGTGTGGAGAGACTCGGCAGAAGCAGGGCATGTGTGTATGTTCTTGGTAAGCGAGCGTGCGGCGAGTAGGGAGGCAGACTAAAAGAAAAAAATGGAAACCGCACCTCTGAAAAAAGGGAGTAGCCCTTCAGTGTGTTGCCATTTTGAAGTACAGTTTGGGATAAATATTCTTTAGTGTAAACTAATGCACGCAAAAGGAAGACCTCTAAATTTGGACTTCCAAAGCCACACAAGACTCCGAAAGAGAAACATAACTTAAAACATGGGCTGAGCAGAAAGTAACATGTTTTTATCAGATGCTTAAAGTTTGAGCTTTTTATAAAATATTAATCTAGTTCTGTGAATATTTTTTTTTGCTTAACATTTATTTTGTATGTGATTTTGTTCTCCTTATTTTTCTGTCCTATGCCAAATAAATTTTACTTTTATTTACTTGGTGGTGCAGACTGCTACATTGAGGACAGCCGCGGCTGCTGCCTGGACAGAAACGCTGTCGGCTTCAGCAGGAGCGTCGGAGTGAGCCTGGCGGGAGCTGGGGTGGGTTGTTCTCCTCCTCTCCTGCCTGCCATTGCACAGCGGTAATGCTCAGAGGACTTTGGACCTCCGTACAGTGACGATTAGACACCTGCAGATAAGGAGAAATAATGAGTTTAGTTTAGGATAAAGAACGATTGAAAACCTGTGGTCAGCGAGGGTGTTCTTGTCGGTGGCTGTTGTGTGGGCTGTGGGCATTGCCTCCTGGCAAGGCAAGCAATCCCCCTAGTTGAGCACGGATTTTTGTTCCTCTTATCTCCACTCGCCAGGCAAAAGGCTGCCAGAGAATATCAAACAAATGAAACCCTCCTTGTGGCTGTGGAGCCCTTGGATGTTAACCTTTTCAGATAATTTGGACAAGGTTTATCACAGCAAGGCCCTTTCATAAAAGTCCAAAGGAGGCTCAGATTGGGCCTGTGCTTCCAGCTTCTCTTCTTGAAGGTCATTTAAAACCCCAAGAGAACTAAAAAGCTCTGTGCTGTAACTCATCGGTCTTGCAAAGACTTAAGCAGCGGGTTTACTCTGACACAGATCCTTTGACATCTCTGGGGACTGCTTGTTGATGCCTTCATTTTACAGACTGCCTGGGACAGAGACCTTGACTTTCTTAAAAGTCCACAGGCAGCGATGGCTGAGATGTGGCCTAGAAGCCCACCGGTGCCAGAGCCTGGGCCGTATAAATAGAAGAGCCCCGAGGGAGGGAGGAGGCTGGGAGCGTGTGAGCTGGAAAGGAGCTGGCTCAGCAGGCTGAGGGACCTTTGCTTGCAGACCTTGGTGGCAGTAGCCTTGAACGAGAACCCGGAGGTATGAACCTAGTGATCAGCTAGTAGGACTGTCTGTCTCATGTTTTACCGAAGGAAACGTGTTTCTTTCTGGTTTTCAAGAAATTAAATTACTTGCTTGACTTCGGGAAGAGGGCGCTGAACTGAGCATGCTGTGACCTAGTCATAACCACAACATAGTCCTTCCTCTGTTTAACTCAAAAAATGCTTTTCCTTTAAAATAAACCCACAGACTGCACTGTAAAGCAGTTCTGACTGCTGCCTGCCGTTGCAGGAAGGCTCACGTGTTGCACGCAGGAACACAAAAATACCCAACTCCTTTGATCGTGGTTCAACAGTTTCCAGTGACCTTCCTGCCTTGTGTGCACAGGCTGCTCCCTCCTGACCTCTCACCACGCCTGACTCCATTTTGTGTTGAAAATAGTACATTGGTCCTAGCCAGTTATCGATTTGGGGGCTAAATATTGGCCCATACATCTCTGTACAGCAATTAATGTGTTATTTAGGTTAACTAACAAAATAGATCAAGAGCCTTCAGGATTTGTTTTTCTCTGCCTAACAGTAAGTATAACCAGCAATTCTTAACAGCTGTTTCTGCTGTCTTGTGGTTCTTTGAGAATCACCCAAATATGTAACGTGACGTAAGCGTGATTCCAAGTTTCATTTTCTGTTACACTCTTCGAGTTCCTACACGTTTTATTTCACACATAATGAAACTGCGTGGTTTACACTTTTTAAAAGAGTTCATCCTTTTCACTCGTTGAATAGGACTCCCTGTAATCCTCCTAAAAAGTTCATACTTACTCTTCCAAGCTGCGAGGGCCTGGTGCATGCAGGGGCATGCCAGCTTTAAAATCAAATTGATTTTTTTTTCATAAGCGAAATGTTTCTCCCCATACACGTTAACTTTTATCTACAAGCAGAGCTGTGCCTGGGCTCCGCTCGTCCTTCCAGTTGTATCACAATAAGAATTTTCGGTAGCCGTGGTAGCCTTTGCTGTACCCTGCTGGTTGTTTTGTCTTTGGGGTATCTGTGCTGCTGGGTCTGCCTGTGTTTGTTTACACATATCCAGGCTGCTTATCAAAAACTTTGGTGAAGCATTAAAGTAAACTGGATGGCACTTTGTCTCCACACTGTAGATATTGCAGCAGCGCTGGGAATAAAAAGCAATAGGAATAATTTCTAATGTGAGCTAGTAAAAGCCTCTGGACGCACGGACTACATCCACTGATTAACGTACAGGTCTTATAAAGACTTATAGGTCTTATAGCTCTTATAAAGGCACCCCTGAGCAGAATGATTGTTTCACATTCATTGATGATGTACCTGACTTCATCAATACTAACTTGTCTTTTCTGTAACTCACAAAAGCATTCCTCTAAGAATTAATTAATGCTGCCATAAGTCTCCAAAGATGCTCATCTGATGACTCCCTCCCACTGCCTTTCTTGTGCTGAGGAAATCTCCCAACGCAAGCTTTGTTAGTCCGGTCATTTGCATCCTAGCAATGTAAGTGCGCTCTGCTTATGTAGCAGACCCATGGTAGGCAGCCCTGCTGTCACTTCCCAAAAGGAAGCAAAACAGCCCCCAAAGGCTGGAAGGTGGCAACTTAATGGGAAAGCCAATGTCTCCATTGCATTAAACTTTCCGTTTCAATGGTCAAAACTCTCTGGGAAAGACTGCGTAATGGATTCCTTCTGTAGTGGATTTTTCAATTGTTAAATTAAAAAAAAAAAAGCTACTGGTTTATTCTGTGCTTTCGCAGGTAAGGGAGATAGATATTTATATGTTAAAATTTTTATACACATGGATCTTTATTTCAACAGAATTAGCACACAATCTTCGAAACAGTTACAAGCCTGCACACCTTCGTTATTTCCTGCATTGTCAATCAGGCTCTTAACCTATCTAAAAAATTCAACAGCCGTCCAGGTACAGAGATAATCCTAAGGAAAGGATGACTGACACAAAAATACTTTGATTAAAACACAGAGAATAAATTGGGTGGCTGCTGCTAATGCCACGTGTCCAACATCGATCTGTCTACTGAATAAAAAAAATCAGATAATTACTACTTCAATCTTAAAGCACGTATTTATGGCTTAAGATACAGCTTCTGCAGAAGCTACCTTCAAAATGTAAAATAGAAATCTATAATAAATGCTGCCCATATGATATTGTCAAACTTTCTACTCCACCACAATAGGGCACTTTTTAATTTTCATAATTTTTCCTCTCTGTTCTTACTGCTCTTTTTTTCTTTCTCAGATAAAAAAGTTATTTCTTTAAGAATGCTAGGGTTTAGCCTCCATAAATACCATTCTCATTTTGAATATGGGCCTGTTCTTCCTATTTAATTTTTTGCTAGAATACAGCCAAAATCTCTGCCTAAGCACCTCTCGGGCAAAGGCAGGTCGAGGGCTGAGGACGGGGGCGGGCTGTCGGTTGCTGGTCATCCTTCCTCTCGCCAGAACAGGAACCGTGGCTCCCTCCCTGCAGCCGGGGCAGGGCTTTACTCCATTTTCAAAGCCGTTCCCTTCCCAAAGGAACTGCTTTGGCTACATTTTACCTTTACTTGTGTGCACAATCGGTTGGCTCCAAGCTTGCGGAACACCCTACCTGATAAGATGCGTAACCAATTTCCTTCTGAAAACGCTTTTGTGTTCATGCAAAGATAGGCGTTTAGGTAGTTCTTTGCCTTACATCCTACCTGACTTGAAGTAAGCGTGTGAAAAATGAAAATGCCCTCTATTCTAGCAGAAATTTTAGTGACTCCCGAGCTGGGGGTGAGCCTGCGCGTGCCCGGCTGAGCAGCAGCGAGCACAGGGAAACCCACGAGGCTGAAGGCCAAGCGCTCCTGAGCTATGAGAGCACGAGGCGGCTGAAGCACTCGGAGGTGAAGAGAATCATAGAATCATGGAATCATCGAACTGCCTCGGTTGGAAGGGACCTTTCAGATCATCCAGTCCAACCATCAACCCAACTCTGACAAAAACCATCACTAAACCGTATCTCTAAGCACTGTGTCTGCCCGGCTTTTAAATACCTCCAGGTACTTCCCTGGGCAGCCTGTTCCAACGCTTAATAACCCTTTCAGCGCCAAAATTTTTCCTAGTATCCAGTCTAAACCTCCCCTGGCACAACTTGAGGCCGTTTCCTCTTGTCCTATCGCCTGTTCCTTGGGAGAAGAGACCGACCCCCACCTCCCTACACCCTCCTTTCAGGGAGCTGTAGAGAGCAAGAAGGTCTCCCCTCAGTCTCCTTCTCTCCAGGCTGAACACCCCCAGCTCCCTCAGCCGCTCCTCACAGGACTTGTACTCCAGACCCCTCACCAGCTCCGTTGCCCTTCTCCGGACCCGCTCCAGCACCTCAACGTCTTTCTTGTGGTGAGGGGCCCAAAACTGGCCACAGCACTCGAGGTGGGGCCTCACCAGTGCCCAGTACAGGGGGACCATCACTTCTCTCGTCCTGCTGGCCACACTGTTCCTGATACAGGCCAGGATCATGTTGGCCGCCTTGGCCACCCTGAGCCAGGTAAAAGCTGGGGTGAAAGGCTTGGCTTGAAACCCAGCCTCTGTCATATGTATGTTGACACTGGAACTGGTGTCCCTCGTAAATAATGTCCATTGTGCTGCTTGTCAGAGCCTGCAGAGCCCGTCAGGACTTTCTGTGCTCTGTGAACGCCAGCCCTTGCTGCAGACTGCTCACATCCTTCTCTTGACTATTTTTTTCCCCTCCCTATTTAAAATAGAAACTTTCACTTCTGCTATTTGGCCCATAGCTTGGGTTACTTATGAAACTCCGGGACCTTTGCTGGAAAACATTCAGATATCCTGTTTGGTTCCTCTAAATACACAGTTTATTCTGCTCAGCTGCGCCTGCAGGAGTGCTGCCGCACCTTCGTCCAAACGCCCGTCAGCTGTGGGGTAGGTGTGTTTGCCTACACAAACTACTTGTGTGTTTGTAGTGCCGATTTAAAACCAAAAACCCCGCTGTGTGCTTTAAGGGAGAATCACCATGCACCATCCATGGCAGGACTCTCATTCCTCCTTCTCATACACGTACTGGCCACTTGTGTAGCGGGGAGGGGGGAAATTGTAAACCCATTTTTTCCCTGCAAACGTTTCTAATGTAAGTCCAAGTACAAGCACGCATCATAAAACGAGAAACTTTGTGTTTGCTTTTAACTAAGCATGTGAGAATAAGGTATGATACACCTCCAGCCTAGGAATTTCTCTTTGTGCTGAGAAATACTGCGCCCCTGGTGCAGGAGAAGCTTTGTGCCCTCCAACTGATCTAAACTTGGCATTCTAAGCCATCAGAGGCTCGGTAAGTTATGGAAGAGCACGTTAGACTGAAGAGGAAGAACATTCCCTGCAATCATCACCAGGGAATTTTATTTTAAATGCTTATTTTGAGAGCCCTCTTCGTTGGGGTTTTTTTTGTGGCTTTTTGGTTTTATTTTTTTACCTAGCTGTTATTGTCCCCTTCCCATATTCATGGAAATTATTAGTTTTTGTGACAGGCTCTAGTTTCCACAGCAGATGACAATTACGAGTCCAAATGGTACAGTTTGCCAAGCCCTGCTGAGGCAAACGGGTGAAAGGAGGGGGTCGCTGGTGCCGGGGGGGTGCCGGGGGCGTCCTTGGGGCGGGGGGCGCAGCTCGGGGCGGGGGGGCAGCTGGGTGGAGGCAGCGGCTGCGGGCACAGGGCTGCGGGCGCTCATTTCAAACCCACCTTTGCTGGCTGCCCGGGCAGCCCGAAGGCTCCCCGAGCTGCCCGGCCGAACCCACCGCCGTGTCTCCCCCTTCCCGCCCACGCCCGGCTCCGCGCCCCGGACCCCCCGGAAGATGCCGGGTGCCTTCGCGGAGCGGCTGCTCCCGGGCCTGCCGCTAGGGGGCGCCCGTGGCTGCCGTGCTGCGCTGCCCAGCCCGGAGAGCGACTGCCAGTGTCAAAACTTGGGGATTACAGAGGCACGGAATGGTCCGGGTTGGAAGGGACCTTAAAGATCATCTACTTCCACCCCCCCCGCCCTGGGCAGGGACACCTCCCACCAGACCAGGCTGCTCAAAGCCCCATCCAGCCTGGCCTTGAACACCTCCAGGGATGGGGCAGCCACAGCTTCCCTGGGCAACCTGTTCCAGTGCCTCACCACCCTCACAGTAAAGAATTTCTTCCTAATATCCAATCTAAATCTCCCCTCTTTCAGGTTAAAACCATTACCCCTCGTCCTGTCGCTACACTCCCTGATAAAGAGTCCCTCCCCATCCTTCCTGCAGGCCCCCTGCAGGTACTGGAAGGCCGCTCTAAGGTCTCCCCGGAGCCTTCTCTTCTCCAGGCTGAACAACCCCAACTCCCTCAGCCTGTCCTCACAGCAGAGGTGCTCCAGCCCTTTGATCACCTTCGTGGCCCTCCTCTGGACTCACTCCAACAGGTCCATTTCATTGCTTGCACGACAAGCAATTCATAAACTGTGCTCCTGGTATTTAACTACTGACGTTTTCGATTGTATGGTTTTGGTTATGAGCACGCTGCGATGCATAGTTCATCACTTCAGGAACACTACATGCAGTTTGACTGTTGGTACAGCAGCGCGTTCACTCCAGAGGTATACAGCCTGATCCTCCACGCAGTTGCACAACTCTTAGGCAAGTAAAATTCCGGTATTGGCATAAAAATGATGCAACAGAATCACACATCTGACTCTACTCTGTTTCGGTTCAACCGAAAGCAGCATGCTATTAGACCTAAACAAATAAGATCTTTAACAAATAAAGTTTAACTGCAGCTGGAGAAGAAGGTAAGAATTAAAACAAAACATCTATTTATTGAAAATGTCAAGTGGAAGTAACAGCTAATTTTAAGAAAGCCACTCTGACAATATTGCAGCCTGAAAGCCAATATTTACTCAAATATTTAACAGAAGAAAGAAATTCATTTGTATTGTGAGTCAAAGAAACAGAAAACACAATCAGTCTGGCTATCCATATGAGATTAAAATATTGGCCATGAATTTAAATGAAATGCCAAATTGCTGAACATAATCAGGAAAAGGTGTGAGGAAGAAACGATGTCAGGGAAGAATCTGTAGGTTCCAGAGGGAGAAGTATGCAAAAAGTATCGGTACCGTAGCTGCATGCAGAAGAATTCAGGAAGAAGAGGGTATATTAACACTCCCCTGTGACAAAGTGACAGAAAGGATTGAATGCTACAGCAGTGGCGAAATGAAGAACAAATAAATGAACAAAAAACTACTGGATTTCTGCCAAAGGAGACAATACACTGCAATCAATACGTTTGCTGGATTACATTTAAACTGTGTTCACATAAGAAATAGTGTCTTGAAAAGGGGAGGGATGTGGTGTGATCGCAATCAGGAACTTAGTAAATAGAGAGAGTTTACAGGGGTTTGGGTAACATTCTGAAAATATTTCCAAAGCTTTTCATTTGTGATGCCAAAATTGTTTTTGCAGTTTATTTGTTTGTTTGGGGGGGGTGGTCGTGTTTGTTTGTTTGGGTTTCTTTACTAATCAATTGCTTGCTGAATAAGCAACAGGTGCAGCAGACCACACACCAGAAACAGCTGATTTAAGCAACGCAGCTTGCTTGAACATAGTTTTCCTGAGCAAAGCCGCATTTACTAACTTGGGTGCAATACTGGTAACTCTTCCCTTCTTTTCTTTTTTTTTTTTTTGGTTTTGGAGGAATCAGGCTGCATTTGAGTGGTCTTACAGTGACTGAGCAGTTAAGAGTGCTGGGAACATGTAATAAGCTGCCCATGTCAGAATGAATTAATGGGTTTTCTTAGGTCAAGAAAGAGCTGTAACTCTTATGTGCTGGTCTTAATAATTTCACCACATACTGTTAGTCATGTGGGTATGTGAAAATGTAAAAATCAAACAAACAAACAAATATTTTAAGTGTCTACATACAGTAGAATCAGCTCTAACCATAATATGAGACAAATGGAGAAGACTCGATAATCATTTTCGAGATGAAGCATTCAAAACCGCTACATTAAAATAGTGATTTCTTTGCATAACTTTTGCATGCTTCTTCCTCCCCTCCCCCCCAGCCTCCTCTCAGACTGATTAACTTGTTAACTCATCTTTGAGTACTTGTATTTGACTTCAGCAGACTTACCTGCTTGCTGAGCCACGTAACAGGTCGATACCGTAGCACCAGTGATGGAGTTTGTACGTTTAGGAGGTCTCTGCAACATTGTTTTGTCTCTCCTGAAAGCAATTTCAGAAAAAAATCTCATAGTATTGAAATAATATGGGGCTATTCTGAACTTTACTGAATTCAGTGCGATCTAATTTGAACCTTTTTTTCTTTACTTGTTGCTTTAGAGAGATGAATTTCACCACGCACAACGTTTACTGCTGTTGCTTCCAAGAGCAGTCCATTTCAACACACCTGAACATACACAAATGTTGCTGAAGCTTTCATTTCACTTTCTGCAAGCTGACTGCATTAGCTTCATGTATTTTCTTTTGGCAGATACAATATTTTGAAGACTGTAATTGCCCCGAGAGCTCTGTGACACACCAGTAAGCCATGCCCATGTCTCAGCCACAGAACAAAGTGGAAGTGAGTGAGTATGGTGCAGTAAACACAGACTTTGCAAAACCAGCCTGAACTATTGTCTTACAAAAGATACTATAACAAAAATACCAATTAAGTTCTCGTAACGAAGGCAGATAATGAGGGCTACTACTGCGAAATTGTAGATGAGCAGATAGATAGCTTTCTTGAGGAGGAAGATGTTTTACAAAAGTGTTCCAAGGTAATTGAAGTGAATGTAATCATCCAGTGCATCCCTCGTCATTTCTGTGTTAACAAGCTTCAGGCTTACAGGTAACAGCATCCGGGTAGGGATTCTCCTGGCCTCTGGGTTAGATTGCTCTCAGGGACACGGATGCCAGACTTTTCATGGTGTTTAAGCCTCCAAAGTTTGGGAAATTGCTTCATGGGACTGTTAAGCACTTTCCCTTTGACACCCCCCCTCCAGAGAAGAAATCCAGTGGCCTATTGCCTGTCTACAGATTAATTCTCCTTAGGTTTTTCTTGTTGCTTAATTGCCTCATCAAACGTAACTATATTGTAAGCTATAGTTTATTTTCCAGTAACCATGTGAGTCAGCGTAAGTGATCAGACGCATCTAGATACAGATAAGCAGTTCATCTTCTTCCTGAACATCCTACGCGCAACTGCCAGAGAACAGACATTAGAAAACAACAAACTTTCCGAATCCTGAACTACATTTTTAGGTAACCGAAGTTAGACATGCATTTTCAGATGGAATCGGCTGAGAAAATTTAATAGGGGGTAAGCACATGTCCCTGCCTTGTGCATTATATCATCCATTTACCCGGTACGCAGTATGAGAGCAGTACTTCTTCCAGTACTAGAGTTACAAAGGCCATGGTGGCTGTAGGCATAATTCCAGTTTTCATGTAAAATTTGGCTCGTTGTCAATAACCAAGGTGCGTTGAGTAAGTATTTTTCCTGTAATTGAATACAAGGCAATTACCTAAGAAGTGCTAGTCTCTCCACCCATTGTTGTAATGATTGTGTTAGTAAGATATTTAGATTTTTCCGTGCTGTTGAAAACTAGGTGCGCAGCTGTCTGGAAATCCCACTGCGATTTTACCTGTAGATTTCTGGACAGTTTGCATCCTGATGCATTTGCCAACATTCTTGCTGTCTGCTCATCCTCTGTATTCTTATTTCTGTCTATTCTTGGAAAAGTCACTTCTCAGTAATATCCTACTGAGAGGTTATTTAGAGAGATGTTGGTACTACATTTGCAATCGATAGTGCTGCTTTGAAGCTCACCTGACGCTTCCTATTGTAAGGCAGTGTTGTCTTTCAGTTATCACCATACCCTAACAATTTGGCTACAGCCTCCATGCTAGCTTTCTGAGTCTTTCTAGAAAAAAAGCACCGTTACTTTTAGTATTTTCAGAAACCAACTGGAGAAACGTACTTGCTTACAGTAAATTCTTGAGGGCTTTTCTTCAGGATACTCCAGCGTTTCAGGCTTTGCACCAAGCACTTGCAGTTTATAAGTAGCCTTCACATCAAGTACAGAGATGTGTTTGTGATCCTCTGGAAATCAGCCCAAATTGGCTCAGTTGTATGTCTTTGAAAAATACATTTGAATGTGATCACTGCTAGATCTTAAAAGCTAAAATTGTCTGAGGCCTGTTCTCATTGAGAGGGTTAAGCCTCTTGCAGCTCCCGTGTGGGACCAGCCTATATACGTGTAATTGCTGTAGGTAAATGAGTGTGATGAAAGCCCCAGGTCAGCAGGACGACTCATGGAATGGTTGCTCCAGCTGCTTTTCACTGGTTGAGCTGTTGCCCAGATCAAAAAACAGGAACTGTCTCTCCCACACACTCAGTTGACTGGTGGCACACAAATGGATGGAAATACCCGCTTTGAGTGAAAACAGAACAAAAACCAAAGGGGAAAGCAGTTCAGGATTCTGGGATGGGTGGTATGGCAATGCTCAAGAGGATCAAATTAAGACTTTGGGGACAACTTTCAGTTTTGTGTTTATTTAGTAGCTCTTGGAAAGCTTGGCTTTGCAACACTGGTAATGGTGTTTTCTGTGAAAGCTGAGCTGCCAGTGGTGGAGGACAGCTGTGATCAAGAGCTGATGGACTGCATAAATCTGTCCTCTCAGTAGTCTGTAGACAAAAAACTTGCCTCTTCCATACATTAGTTGCACTATTATGGCTATGGTCATTGCCAGGCCAAATGTTGGGGTTTTTTAACTAATGCAAGGGGGCTTTTTGATATTTCGGTGGGCTGGATGAAACTCCATGAGAACTGGTGTCCATGACTGTCACCCTTAGTTTACAAAGATCTTAAAAGGAAAAGGAAAGTAAACTCTGTTCTATATTGAAAGGAATGGGAAAGTATTGTAAACTCAGGGTGCTGGAACACAAAGAGGCTCCATGCAAAACTAAGGTACATTCAAGGCCAGAGCAGAACATGTGGCTCAAAGAAAAAGTCTACAGAGCTTTCATTAAGTATTGGGTGAGTGGGGAGGAGGCGTCGACCAGTGAGAAGATACTGTCCTTTGCTGTTCTGGGAAGCAGGACTTTGTACAGTCTTTGGGAATACGCAGGAGTATCCTGTGTATTCAGTACTGCATTAGAAAGAATTCTTGACTCCGACATGAAGTTATCATTGCTAATTACCCAGGTTAAAAGATGCTAACAAACTCTCTTCCTACCAGTTCCCAACCAAGCGGAGAACTGGTCCTGCAATCCAGTGTTTCAGTTACTCTTCGTGCTGTTCTGGTGATACAATTCTGGTCAATAAAGGTTTCATGTTTCTTAACAGAGTATGGGGTCAAACTCTGCTGTTTTTCTCCGTTCATCTTGGAAATGGCTGCGTATCAATGACAGATCGTTGCTAGGCTGCTCATACTATATTAAAAAATTAAAATCTTCAAGAGGAAATATGCTATATTAAGTCCTAGGTATTTATTTCCTTGCATATCATTTTCCCTTATTTTTTCTTAGACCGCAGTTATAATTCACACAACTTTATTTAAATAATTATTCTAAACTCTAAATAGACTTTTATTGTATTTTTTCTATTTTTTTGTCTCAATCGTGTGCCTTTGGTACTACAATTTCATACTTTTGACTATTTGCATTCCTCGATGTTCCCCCCGAAAAAAACCCACAAGACGCAGGTCAAGTGGACTTTCCTGGCCTAGGAGTGTGTATGTGCCGGAGCTGAGATGGAAATACAGCCCTCTCCTGTAACTGCTCATCCCCTGGAAAATCATGCTGTTGGTGCGTGGATATCAACAGTAATCAACGAGCAGCCTATCCATCCAACTCTATGCTTTTGTAAAATAATGCACTGAAGGCTGATCATATTTTATAAATACTGAATCACTAGTGATCTTTTTAAGAGGAAGAAAGGAGTTCAAGAGAAGGGAAGGCATAAATTCTTACCAAGATTTCTTAGTACAGTGTGGGACACCTGCCTTGCTGCTCCCCAGAGCACGTCCCACTGAGGTATGTCATTTGTATAGGGAAGAGTATGAGGCAGAAAGCCAAAAAATCTGAAAGATCCATTATACTGTACTTCCAAAAACTAATCCCAATCAGTTTCAAAGTGGCTTTTGTCAGGTGCCAAACAGAGAAACAATAACATTGAATAAATTAACAAAAGAGTCATCTTTATTAGTGTTTGCAGCAAAAAAAGTCTCACCCTAATGTTACGTCAGGCAAGTGTTACCCAACAGGCTGTACCACCTTCCAGCGATAAATGTACATTTCTTGGCACGGCTTTGGTACAACCCCTCGCTGATCTTTCGGTTGGGCTATGTGGCCTGTATTAAGGGTCTTCACTTTTAATGCACAGCACAAAAATTAACTCATTACACATCAGTACATTTAAGTTAAAATGAAAGCAGACATACAGTACCAACAACATAGTACCTTCTAAAAGCTTCCAACAGTCATTTTTGTCCCCACAGGCTTCTATCTCTGGCTGCATTCTTTATGGGATTTTCTTAATCCTTTCCTGGCCTCTCATTTAATTCCCTTAAGTATTATTTTTGTTGCCACTATTGATATTGCTCTTCTTAATATATAGTACCTGATTTGGTTTTGGTAAGCTTCCTGTAGGTATCCTGACAGCAGAACGTATAAACTGAACTGACTATGGAAAAATTTATTAGGTCTTATCTGAGATGGCACTTCATAACTTGTCAATCACGTACATCTCTTTTGGTTAAGAGACTTCTTCCTTCCCCTCTGTTTTGGTCTCTTCTGGATGTTACACAAAAGGGGAAGAGGCACACTTCTTTTTTCGCTGGAAGTTGCCAGTGTGGAGGAGGAAACTACCGAGCACGCAGACCCTGGATGGCATCACATCTGCCAGGGAAGCTCACTTACTCCAGTTAGGACACCTATTGCCATACATCTGCCACACTTAACAACTCAGACGAGCTGGTCTGGGTCAAATAAACTATGAAGAAAACATGCAACAGGCAAGATTTCACACTTGCTCTCTCTGTGGCAGCAATACCTGGCTTAGTTCCTAGAAAATGGAGCAGCTCGAACCGCTGTCTCCTCAACTGCATCAAAAATGGGAAGCCATGGGAGAGCTGGATCCTCTTTTTCAGCACAAAAATCTTTGGCAATCACCAGCTTTTAGTTTTTACCGGGGAAATCATTGACTGTCTGACCAGCCTCGGGGAACTGATGCTGTGGAAAACATGGCGTTTTGTTTCTAAGCGCTCTTAACTGCAAAAAAAGTTGAAATGGGTGCAGACAGGTCAGCAAACAGGGCTGCCCTCGCAGCAGGAGGAAAGGCCGGGGGCCAGCCCCACTATCGGCCCACACCGAGCCGAGGGGGGCAGCCCTGGCTCGGGCAGATAAATGTCGGTGGCAGATAAATAAAAACCCGACCCCTGCTGAAGTCGAGGGCTGTGTTTTATCTCACATCTGCGAGCGGTGCCTCAACCCCGCGGGGAGGCAGCGCCTCGCCGCCAGACCGGGGCCTGGTCTGAGGGCAGGTGGCGGCACGGAGGTCGGTCTGCCCCGGCGGGAAAAGCCGGAGGCGGCAGGGGCTTGTTCGACTCCCCAAAGAAAGGCGGCTCCCCGCAGCGGGAGAAGCCCTCGGGGTAAAGGCCGCGGCGAGGACAGGCCGCAGGCGAGCCGCCCGCTTCACCCGGTGGCTGAGGGGCCCGGCCGCCGCCATCTTGCGGCTGATCCCTCCCACCCGCCGCGCAGCCCTGCGCCCCCGCGGGCCCTGCACGGCGCTGCTGGGCCCCGGGCGAGCGGCAGCGGCGGCGGGGGGCGGTGCGCGTCCGCAGGGCTTCCCCCCGGGGCCGGCCCCGCCGGGTGCTCAGGCGGCCGCCAGCGCTGAGCCGCCGCCGGCGGGGCGGGCCGGGGCGGGCCAAGCCGGGCCGGCCCTGCCCCTCCTGGGCCTCGGTACCGGCGGCCTCGGCCTTGGAGAGGTTCTCACCTTGGCAGGGTACAAGTCCTCTATACGTACCCGTGTGCGGAGGCGCCTACCGAAAGCGAAGTAGGTAAGCTGCCCGCTCCTTCCCCCGACTCGTAGCGTTATTTTCTAGTGAGGCAGCTGTCGCACGGGACAGTGCTGTTATTTTTTGTATCATCTCTCGGGTGTTTCTGAGGGAAAATGCTGCGTGCTCGTAGCAGGGGTGACCACGGAAAGGAGAGCCGTGGTGGGCACGGAGAGGCGGGCGAGAGGCGTTTGTGGCTTTCTCGCTGTGATTCACAGGGTGTTTCATCTCTGCTTGGCAAGTGGGGCAAGTGAGGCGCTTCTTAAGGGGTGCTGACAATAAAATATAATCTGTCCTTTGACAATTGTTTTGCTGTTTGCTTCGAAAGTATGTATCTGTCTGTTGACCAGCTCCAAGATGAGCCTAACTGAAAATTAAGGGGAGGTATGTTTTCCATTTGGTTTTGTGGCTTGGTATTTTGTGTTGTTTGCAGCTGTTGCTTCAGTTGGTCTTGTCCGAACACCTGCACTGACAAATTTTGGTGTAGCTGTAAGTGCTGCTGTCGTGAGCCCTGCCAGTGGCGAGCTCGGGGCAGGCCTCGGCTTCGCCGGGCACCCCACACAGGCGGCTTCCCCAATTCTCGGCTCTCCAGGTGCTTTCCTGTGATGACAGAGAAGAAAACAAACTGGAAAAGAACTGTGATCTTGGAAAAACAATGTTTGAGGTCTGATACTTGTTGTGGCACCATCTGTATTTCAAGCTAGGGGCGACCCACTTCTTGGGTTAATTGCTTTTACGATATTGCATGGCAGGGGGGTTGAAACTAGATGATCTTTGAGGTCCCTTCTAACCTGAACCATTCTATGATTCTTAGCTCAGTAAAGAGAAGCGTAAAAATTGCGGTTAACTTGCAAGAATGGGAACTGCGGTAATCACTTCTTCTCACTTAATTTTATCATTGTAATTCTCGAAAGTTGCTTTCTCTTAGACTTACTATGAAAACTTTTACATGAAAATGCATATGCTACACTCTTAGCTGAGGGTTGAGATGCTAGAGCTGACACAGATGGTAACTCTCGCTGCCCCGATTCCACTTTCAGCCTCCTGAATAAAATAATGTGTCATCCTTGGGATGTTTCTACATTGTATTAAAGTAGGAAATGAGGTCACGTTGTGGGACATAATTTATGAACAATGTGGATAGCCTTGCCAGTGTCACCAGAATTATTCTAATTGTGGTTATCAGCCGAAAGCTTGAGAGTGAGAGGCCAGAGGGAAGATGCACGTTGAGGTATCTCTTCTATTCTCTCATACCATCTTTGACTTTCATTAAAAAAAGAAGATGAAAGGGATTTTCCTGCTGGAAAAGGAGACAACTTCTCTATTTCGGTACTCAGAGAGGAACCTGACATTGCCTAACCCACAGCTGCTGGAGAATTGAGTTTCTGGTCTGGTGAATTTTAACACTTTACAAATATTGACAGCCTACGAGGGAAGTGGGCAAATATCAGTGCTCCAGTTTGTTTCAAGGGAATTGTAAACTGCATTTATTCCTTGCTCTCTGTCTATTGTTGGTCTTCATACAAGGTTTCCTCTTGTGCTGGCTGCATAAATGCAAGCTGACAGTCTGGCTGCAAGCAGGTATGCTTGACACAGTCGACAGCAGATAAGGCAGCATTATTCCTAAAAGCTTTGTCTTTATTGGCCTGCAGTTCCCGACAATGCAGTTGTGGCTGAGTTTTCAAGGATTCAAATCTTAGTCCTCAATCCCTGAAAGGATAACCACAAATCATACGTCTTATGCAGTCAAAGCTAAGTGCTTTCCTTTGGGGTTGTGTTATATTTCCTTGTTTTAGTGTCATTTGACTAGTTAATTTGTTATATCTGCTGTAAGAACAGATTAGTTTCTGTGTAGCATAATAAGGTTTTGGTCGTGCATCAGATCAGTATCTTTGATTTCATTAAGAACTGTGAATTGAAGAGATTTTTGCTCATGTGAGATGCTAGTTTGACTTAAGCTCCAGGTGTGATGAGGCTCTATGTTAAATCTGCAATTAGTAATTACCTAATCTCACAACAGTTATGTAAATGCATGTATCCTATAGAGCAAAAGGGGCTGAGAGATGTATTCACTGTGTTAAGCAGCATGCTGTGCAAGACCTTGCATTTCTGGAAAATACCCATTGTTCTGCAGCAGATAATCTGTGTTAAATGTGAATGTTTTGGGATGTGCGCATCTCTGGAGCTGAAGAGATGATTCACACTCAAAGCCCTCTGAGGGGTGCCAATAGCAGCTTTTACTGTGATGCAGTTTCTCTCTCTGAAACTCGTGTGGTTCACCAAAAATTGCCTCTGACTGACTTTGCAGAGTCCCTTGTAACGAAGTTCAAAGTAAAGATAGCCTGAAAGAAGGCTGCAGGAATATTTGTGGCACTTTACAAAAGATGGTTGTAGGATGTGTGGGTGTGTATCCATGTCAGTTTTGATATAGTGAGGAAGATACAGGATTATCATTTGCTACTGACTGATACAACTAGAGAGTCGGTCTTCTGCATATTTATTTAAATCCTGAATTATAAAATGGGGACAAGGGCACTTCTATATTTTACAGCAATTTTATGAGGAGAAATAATAATTTTAATAGAGAGGGAAGAGAGGTGTTTGATTTAGGCACAATTTTTGTTTAAAAGTATGGGCTTGTGTAGCTATATTGATACACTCGCCTGTGAAGGCTTAGCCTGTGCAAGCAAAAAGCCTGGGTAGCTCAAACCACTTTTCAGGGGAGAGAGGAAGGACACGTTATAGTGGTAAAAGTCCTTCCCACTATGTAACTGTATATAGACTGTGGCATTTCTGAGTAAGAATATCAGAAAACAAATTTAGTATTGACACGGTGGTAAAAGGTACAGCCTGGGATTGGAAGGGACAGGCGATGAGAAGGAATGGTAGAATTTAGGGATAGATAGAGCCAGGGTACACTTCCGCTACAGATCAAATGTTGTATTTGGTTAAAAAAGTTTCACATTTATCTTATTGCTGAAAAAAAAATATCAACAGAGCAGAGAGTAGTTTGAACATGTTGCGTTGCCAGGAGCCTTACCTTTATACAGTGCTGCAAGCTTGAAGAATTTGAGGTGCGGCTGTGCCAAAAACCCGCTTTTCACCTTGCAGCTGGTGTAAAATGTGGCTGGCTTCTTTCAAGAATTCAGTGCTGCAAATCTGTCCCTGATACTCTTTTGGACATTTTGCAAATCTCAACAACATCCTGAAGTTTTGCTAGTAGAAGAAATGGTTTGTTGTCTGCTTCATTTATTGCAAGTTTTTCCATCGTTCTATAGTAGATAATGCTTTGAGCTCCTAGTTCAAATGCATCTAGGTGAATGTATCATCTATAACATAAGAAAAAATACAACCTTTAAAATAAGCCCTATTTGGAGTGAGAGTCATTTTCCTTGGGAGAAGAGGTAGCCAAGGCTACTGGACAGATTTAGATGATGCAGCTGCTCAGTCCAGATAAATTACAACAGCATTGTAGGATTGCTTACCAAAAGCCTCAGGCATAAATAAAAGTCATGAGTCAAAGAGTTTATGCTACATGTGAATAAGTGCATGCTGGATGCCAGGGTGTGAAATAGAGGGTACAAGATCTCACCTTTGCTCTGACTTGATTTACTTGCTTATTTATCTGGCTGTTATGAGCTCTCTGTTCCCTGAGGATAGGATACAAAGAGGCTGGGAAGTCTTTTAAACTAGTCGTTAATTTGCACAGATCTAGCCATTGTGCTGTACAAAACGCTGGTTTGGGAATTGAGAATCTCAGCTTTACCACTGATCTGTTAAATGGTTTATGGCAAGTCGGCCTGCCTTTGCCTTAGTTTCTACCTCTACAAAATGGGGTGAGTTATTTTGACTTCCTTTCCAGAGTAGTTTAGGATTTAGTCCTGTCAAAATTTTATGTGTAGAGTTAGCTGATGGACTGCATATTTCAGAGCTGTATCACCAAACCCATACCTGTTTCTGGCAAGACCTTGCTATTAACCACTGAATATTGGTGTTTGTCCTCTCGTTTCATCCAATTTGCAGAATTTACATGTCTACTTGCTGTGTTATTGCCAGCCTTCTCAAAGGGGATCGCTGGTAACAAGTGAAGATCAGGAGTCACAGCACATATCTGATGTACATAAATTAAATGCATACTTAAACGTCTGTTACGGGCCTAAAGAATTGTATGTATGCGTAAGCAATAGCGTGATGAATTAGATCATTGGTCACTGTGTCATATATGGATCCCTTGCTAACTGGAAAGTGTATCATTAGCACACGATACTGAAACATTGGGAGAGGTCTCAAAGTTGCACAAAGCAAGGTACAAGCTTGAAGGGTGATAATGTGATTTGATCTCTAAATCTTTCTCGAAGGTAACGAGGGCCTTGCCAAATGTTTTTTTGTGCCGGTGTGGAGAACCTACAATCCTGGGTCGAATTTATCTTCCTTGTCTGGTATTCATGTTCTTGTAAGGGCTTTTCCTTTGGATTTTCCATGATAGGTTAAGAGGACATAAGCTTAGACCGTAAAATAATAGGAAAGCAAGTTTTTTTTTTGTTTTTTTTTTTTTTTTACTGTGTGGAGAATAAGTCTGTAAAAGGATGTACAAAAAAAGAACTGATACTAATAGACTATGAAGATTTCCTTGCAACAGAGTTATAAATGAATATGAGTTCAGTAAATTTGCATTTCCCTTAAATCAGAGGATTTCGTAACCTCTGTTACTCACCTCTAGCAAAATAGATACACAGCACAGAGTAACTGAGGGAGCATCTTTTTGGGAGAATAGGAGGAGAACAGTTTCAGGCTCACTGGACTTGAATTGACAGTAGGATGTTCACAAATGAGATCTTGGAGACAGGCTGAAATCATAGTTTTATCAGAAGAAGATAGGTCTGGATTAGAACGAGAGATCTATTTATAATTGAATAAGTGCTTATAAAAATACACAGGCAGAAGATCTAGGGAGACAAAAGAGGAACAAGGAGGGAGCACTATGAGCACCCACAGAAATTTAGAGGGATCCAAATGTTATAGGAACAAGAAGAAGTAGGAGGAGAATTAGGAGGAGCTGTAATTACAAAAGATATGGGTCGGGCAAAATTTCAAGAAGACGATGATTATTATGATAAAGGTGTATGATGGTGTCACAAAGGATGAAAATGGAACACCACTTCCGAGAGTTTAAGAAGATATTGGCCTCTCAGGATTTTGGTAAGAGCTGTTTCAGGGGCAGAACGTGGATGAAATAGTCCTCCTTCACCTCCATCTTTAGATCCTCATGACCGTGCGTAAAGCTGAGCACATGGAAGCAGAGATGAACAGCAGTAGTTAAAGGGAGGTCAAGGATGGGATTTTAATATTGGGAGTTTGAAATATATTTTTATTGTGAAGGAAAAAGAAACAAGTAGCACATGATTTTGAGAGGACCTGAGATAAGATATCCTGGGGCAAAGAAGAGGAGTTAGAAAACTAACAATTTGATAGTTGAAAGCAAAGACTATGTGTAGTTGAGAGTTGACAGTGAGACGAGGAGGTAAGAAAAGTTGCCTTTGTTTAGGTAAAAAAACGAGTATGTAAAGAGTCTTGTGCTTTCCTGTTAGAGAGTTAACTAGGCTTATAATGGTAGCCTAAGAAAACAGGGGATGTACATTGAGAATTTAGCAATTACTGTTTTCTGAAACAATGACTGGAAAGTGGTGAAGAGCTGTAATTTATTCTAAATGATGTTTAGATCCTAGAATAATAACAAAAAAAGTCCTTGTTTTATCTCCTTTCCTTTGTTGTGGTTTGAGGTAAAACAGAACCAATTTTCTGTTGCCTTTTAGAATGCCCAATCTACATCTAGTTTTAATATTTCAATGTTACCCTCAAATTCTTTAGGAATTTTTAGCCTCTATGAATTGTCTTGTTGAATTGTGTGAAGATGATGTGCATACGGAATGATTTTTCAACATTCTTCTTTCTCAGAGTTGTCTCTCTGTAGCTACTTATTATTTGTCTCGTTATTTATTTGTAATGCACTTGTAAGTGTAAACTCTTCTGTCAGCAAGCCGGATACCATAAATACTTACAAACACAGTTTTGGAAGTTAATGAATAAATAATTTTGTTTCTTTTACAGATGAGATCATTTCAAGCTCTTTTTTTGGAAGAGGTGATCAAAGGAAATGGATAACTATCTAGACTTCAATACAAGTAACCTCTCATATTCAGCTAATATGTCTGTTTCTTTGCCTGGAGAAGTTGGACTCAATACCACTGGCGGTACTCCTTCTATGTCAATAAGCAGACTTTTTCCAGCCCTGTTAGAATGCTTTGGAATAATTCTTTGTGGCTACATAGCTGGAAGAGCCAACATTATCACAACAACTCAGGCCAAAGGACTGGGAAATTTTGTGTCCCGTTTTGCACTCCCAGCTCTACTGTTCAAAAACATGGTGGTACTTAACTTTTCTAATGTGAATTGGTCCTTCCTGTACAGTATTTTAGTTGCCAAAGCTGCTGTGTTTTTCTTAGTCTGCGTTTTAACGTTGTTGGTAGCCAGTCCTGAGAACAGATTTAGCAAAGCAGGTTTGTTCCCTATTTTTGCTACACAAAGCAATGATTTTGCACTGGGATATCCAATAGGTAAGTAGTTCCTTATGTTTTCTTCTTTAAAACTATTTTTCAGTGTTCCAGATGTGTTTGCTCTTATTTTTCCATAATTTGAAATTGACTTCTGAACTGAAGTTATGAGCTATCTCAGCCATTTCTCAAGTCACATTTCTTGACCTCGGACCATGCAAGGGAAGAAAACTGTGAGCTGGTATGAATGAGACAGAATTTAATACAATCTATCTACTGTTGTCTATGCGATCTTGTCATGTTAAAGTATATCAGATGGGGGGTGAAAAATTAAAATATAGTTTCAAAATTGGTATAAATTACCTTACACTTACTGCAGGTTAAGAATGCCCTAATGGGAAATTGCCAGAGATTCCCTCAAGACCAAAATTTCTTCCTTTGCAAAGTGTGAGCCTGTACCTATGGCCTCTGAAATAGCTGCAGTGGATTTTTTTCTAATTTGACATTACCTCTGTGTTTAGCTCAAAGAAAATATCTAGCCATAAAGTTGGTGCCTACTGGTTGTGGAGTGTGTGTGACACACTTTAAATCTGTTCAGAAGAAACTTTTAATTTTTGTGCTGCTGAATGTAATTTGTGTTGCCAATTGTGTTTTATCCCTTAATCTTTATTCTATTGTGGCCAGCAGACGTGCTTTAGGATATAGTCTTGGAAGAAGTCTGTCTTTTAAAAGCAAGATTGCTGCATGATTTGTGGTAACTTGCATTTGTGTATCTCAAATCGGAATTTTATGTGGCTGCGGTGCCATTCTTGGGATGTGTAACTAACCACTAGTCCAGTGGAGCTAAAAGACAAGCAAACAAAAAACAAAGAGGCATTCAGAGTATAAATTGTATAGTTCTGTACTCTTGTTCTGGTAAGCCTATATTCTGAATTCCAACCAATATCAGCTGTTAAACTTAATTTTATCCCAATCTGCAAGACAATTATTTTTGTTCCTTTTGTTAAGGAAGATATTTTCATTTCCTTTTTATTGGTTGTCTTAATGGTATTTAATATGTTTTAGCCATACATACTATGATACTTAGGAAGTGATCTGAAGTTGTAGCAGGCTTCTCCCTTCTGCTACTACCTGAATTGTGGTGCTTTTTACCTGCTTTGGGAGGCTCTTTTGTGCCAATGTAACTTTCAGTGCTGCCTCTGCCCAGGCTGAGCCATGTGGCTGGTGTGGGAATGCACACTGCAGGTATCAGGATCTTCAAAATACACCTCGAGTGGAAGGCGTTTGGAGAGGATGCCTGGACTGTGTTTTATTTGTTTGCTGCTCCCTGATGAAAAAGTACTCTCTGCCTCTCACATTCTCTTGAGATCACCCTTATCATCCAGACAAGGCTAAGAACAAAAAAACAAAAAGCAAGCAAGTTTTTTATAGCAAAACAAACAAACAAAAAGATATTTGGTTACCAAATTGAAAATACAGTTACAAAAGAGAAGCTTAAACATGCAATTCCAGGTTATATGTAACAAGTAGCTCCATATTTTAGATTACCTGAGGAGCTGGCAGCTTTATTCTCCCTATTCCAGGGCAGCGTGCTCAGGAGAATCTTGAGTCTTTCTTACTCTCTTAAGATTTGCTGAATGTGTATAAAATATAGATAAATGCAACTGCAAACTCTTTTCTTCCCTAGATGAAAATACCTTGTTTCCCTCAGTTGCATCTCCTGAGATTTATTCCCCTTGAGATAAATCAGAAGTATATAGCAAGACGTAAGGATTACGTCTTTGTTTCTTGGTAATGGATTAAAATGCCAATTAGGGTCTCTCTTTTTTTCTATTTTGAGGTTGTTTGAACATATTTCCATTGTATCCTTCTGGTTAAAACATTCTTTCTACTTTGAATGACTTTCTTGTCAGATTGCATTTTTCTTCAAGTATTTAATAATTTATAAAGTATGATTCATAGTTCTTCTATGTACAGTCTAGCCAAATGCACAACATTTAGTTCATTAGGAGCTTTACTGGAATACTTAACAACCCTTAAGCACCTAAAGAGTTACTGTTGCGTTAATTTCTTAGAGCTGTTTGTTTCCTTTCCTGTCTTTTCCTTTCGCCCATCCCCAAACTTTCACCGGGGTTTGATTCATGCTGTCAGGTGTGCAGACTTTTCACTGGTAGTGGCTTCTCTGAAGCGTTTGCAGGACCAGGCAGCAAAGAATGCCTTGCTTATTTCTTTTGATGTATGATGAGGATAAGTAGTGTTTTGAGCAAAACTTGATCTTTTAATGGAAATATATTTTTAAAGGCTGCTTCAGTTGAAATTTATAAAGGAAAAAGATGAGTATTGACAAATCTGTGCATTATAATAACACTATTTTAAAAGGCAGTTTGAACTCTTGAATAGATACATAACGTCCCGAGTTTTCATCCCATGTAATTCTTTAATAACCACTATGCTATTTTTTGCTGTTGAGCAAAGATTTGCACATAGGAAAATTAAAATACAGGTTATATTTTCAAAGATCACCACTCTGTTTTAATCTGATCACTGTTATGACAGTTCTACACTACAAACTGATGTTGGTTTGGAGTGAAAAACAACTGGTACAGAGGTTTGCCAGCAGATTCCCCAATATAGATAGAATTACGCTGATAGAAAGCTCTGTCTGTTTGGGTTTTATTACTAGGTGAGATGATACAACTCTGACAGAACAGCCTCACCTACTCTCCAGTACTGTATTGTACGGGTATAGCAGAAGTGTTGCGTGGATGATGGCTCAGTTATCATGACTTTAATGATGCTAATTGTATTAACCATGAACAACTAGTGTGTGATTCACATGCAATTTTGAGCAGCTGGGATGTGCAAAATCGATTAAAAAAAAAAAAAAGTATTAAAATATCTTTAATTTGATTTTTTTGTTATGATCAGCAAGCAGGCAACCTTGATTTAAATAAAAAGAAAATTTTTAATTGGAGATAGTTGTGGATTATTTTCACTGTCTTAATGATTCCTTAAGAGTGATTTCATATTTTTTTCCCCACTGGCTCAGCAGTCTACATTGGTTCCACTTTATGCTACCCAGGAAAACGCATTGTAACTTCATAAATCGGTTAAATTACTTATAGAGCTTAATATATTGTATTATGTATACAGTTTAACTTTGCCAAAAAATAATGATTTGTTATATTTTTCACTCAGACGTTATTTACATGTGACTTATGTTGAGTTGCATTTGATCGAAATGGGCATTCTGTATAAAGCAGCATAAAAGCTAAGGTTTGGGGTTTTGGAAAATTTTGACTTACATAAAAAGTGTCCGGCATGTTTAAAGGGGTTTTATTTATCAGAATATATTCAGTGTTTAAAATTGTCTTGTTAAGTGCAGTAACTGATCACAAACTTGGTAGTTCTGTTCAGCAGTTTATTCAGGATTTTAGGACAGGTAGCTCTTGTACTTTAATCATGACTTGTAAGAGGAAAAGACCCTTTAGTACTTTTTCTTATATATTGGAAATCAACTAATTGAGAATGTCAGTTTATTCAGTCTAAAGAGGAGGCTGTTTATAGAAAATACTGATTTAGCACTTAGTAGATTCTGTCGTTACAGATGCTTAACTAATATGAAGGTAAAAATTTGGATTTTGAAAAACAGTCACAAAGGAAAACATCTGAAAAAGAACAGGTTTAGTTAATGGGAAAGTGGAAATATCTGCAACGGTTGGCTGCTTAGTAATCTTAAACTTTATTTAGTACTGTAAAAGTGCTAAGCTATTCCATAGAAAGGTCCAGTAGGTGTATTTATGCAATAGTGCTTCCTTTTCTTTTTTTTTTTTTAATATTCTTTGTAGTACGAATAGAATCCCACCTGCATGTTAAGATACTTCTGCCTGGGGAAGAATGTCTTTCTCTCTAATGTGGGTAGGAGAAACTAAACTGGAAAGCATCACTTTGCATATTTCTGAAAATTATTGGAAATAACATTATAAGGCAGGGGAAAGATAACATCTGTCTTTCCAAAGAAGTTTGGAAAACTAACATGGCATGCTTACACAGATGAGCTCTGGATTGTTAACCAGATAAACAGCAGTTTTGGTAGATTTAATTCATCATTTAATATATATACAGGAAATACAGTAGTATAGACCTAGAAGTTCTAAAAGAAAGTAATTTTGCTTGAACTCTTTGTTTATAAAACACATTTAAAATGCAAACGCAAAGCAGTGATGACAATTTAAACATTATTTTACTGCTTTTGTGAGGAAGTGCTTCATATGCATAATTTTTCCTTTTCCATTTTTCAATATGAACTAATGAAATTATGATAGGGAGACCAAAACCATCTGCATTCTGCAGGATTCAAGACCTTGCAGCTTTACAAGTGCCCTTAATATAGGGTATTATAATTAAAAGAAAACAAAATCCTACTTTAAAAATATTGTTTGTTGGGATTTTTTTAATTCACCCTAGGATAGAATCTTGTATATTGCTCTAGAGTCTCTTCATGATTTTTTTTTTAATGCACAAATTTGAAATAAGAGGCAGTTCTACCTTGCCTCACAAGTATGTAGTAGCAATGACCACAAACGCTCATGATTTAAAGTTCCTTGAAGGACCAGAACTATAGTGATAACTCGTGTCCTGAGCCCAGAAAATTAACTAATAATTATGTGCTAATGTGTTTTTATTTGAACTAATAGTTATGGCTAATGTGCTTTGCTGTATGGAATCAGTGTAGAAAGATTACACCTGACTTACCCACTGAAAACTGGTCAAATTCCAGAGATGTGAAACTGCCATAAGATGAGAAGCAACTTGTGTCCTGCAAAGGTGCATGTAATTCTCCATGACTCTCTTGTTTCTGGGGAGGAAAAGCAATTCAGCAAAACCCCAGTGTTTTTTCAGCATTTGGGATGACTCAAAGGGCATGTGGGATTGTTATATTATTTCTTTTTTTTTCCTGTAAATGTTGATTATTCATAGAATTGTTAAATAGTGTTTGATAGTTAATCTCTGGTCTTTAATGTGTTCATTAGGTGACTGTGGCCTAATAGTGATTGGGCATACTTCTCTTAATACATCGTCTTATATCCATTGTAAATGCAGTTACCTCTGAAAGATAACGAAATAATTTTTCTCTAGTTTTCAGACAACAAAACTAATTTCAATATTAATGTATTTTTGTACTGAAATGTTATCACTTATCACTTTTCATTTCCTGTCTTCTAGTTGAAGCTTTATATCAAACCACTTACCCAGAATATCTCCAGTACATTTACCTAGTGGCTCCAATATCTCTTATGATGCTAAACCCTCTGGGGTTTATCTTCTGTGAAATCCAGAAGTGGAGGGATAATCGCACTGTGTCACAGAGCAAAATCAAAATAGTGGGCCTAGCACTCCTCCGAGTTTTGCAGAACCCAATTGTATTCATGGTCTTCATAGGAATTGCCTCAAACTTTATTCTCGGCCAGAAAATTCCTGAATACCTTGAAAGCTTCCTTGACGGACTGGGCAGTTCATTTTCTGGCTCCGCACTTTTTTACCTTGGATTAACTATGGTGGGACAAACAAAAAAACTGACAAAGGGTATGTTTGTTGCACTGATCCTTCTCATCACAGCTAAACTGTAAGTTTGATTTATGTACTTTTATAATTTTGTTCTCTAGATGTTTTAAGCTCTGAATATGCTGGTCAGATGGCTTTTGTCTCAAAATCGTTATAGAGATAGTATGTTTCACTTGCAGTATTTTGGGTGAGCGCTTCCCAAACTCTGATAGCGTACAACTGTTAACCCTTAAAGGAAATTTTGCACAAACCCGGTGTCAGGCTCCGCAGAGAAAAATATTCAGGGGTGCTGTGGCTTCTTGGACTGCCCGCAGGCCATCTGTCATGAGTTGGGTGTATGGGGAATTACTCACTTAAATTAAAATTTACTATTTAAATAGTTAGACAAGAGCGAGTTTAAGTATTATTTGATTAGTAGTTGTATTTTCTTTGGATTAAACAATGCATCTCTAAATTAGTTGGGTTTGCTTGCTTTGTTTGTAAACCTATATTGGAAGAGCTTAAAAATGAAGACTCTACACTCTTAAACTGTCTGGTTTTTAAGCACGAATAAATGACAACTTGCATTTAGAACTTATGCCATCATTATATTGCCTTGAATATATCTCAGTTACTGGTGAACTAAATATTTTATTTGCTACAGAGCTACAATTAACATAATAGAATGACTGTTTGATGATTAAGTTTATACTGTAAAATTTGAAGCTACAACTAACTGGCAAACTTAAAGACCTAGTTTGCAAACCAGCTCAATGACAAATTTTGTAAAAACATGAGGAAAAAATGGTTTTTAATGTTACCACTTTGCTTTACTGGTGAGTTTATGTAATTAGCCTGTGTAAGTCTTATACAGCGAGTCTGCGTGAGATCTTGGGTATTGCAGCAGGTAAACAGAATAGCATTGATGCAGGGGGGTTTTGCTGGCCAAAACTTTCAGAATGGAATATTTAATCTTGAGCCTTTGTTATATTTCAGACAGCTTACAGAAAAGTGATCTAAGTTTCAAAGCTGCTGACTGCTTATAACTACTATTACTTTAACAATTGAAAAATGAGGGTTTTTTTAATATTTTACCTTTCTAAATCTGAGGTTTGTACAAAGAAAGTGTCTGTACAATCAGAGAATGTGCTTATATCCCAGAGATTGGTGTATTTTTACCATTATTTTTTTGTGTGTATGGGTTTTTTTTTGTTTAACTTGTGACACACAATTTTTAAGCAGCTGGTAAATGTGATGGTAAAAATAAAGGGAATCATTCAAAGTGATGTCAGTATTTTGCTTTTCATGAATGGTATTCAGTCAAGCCTTAAGTTTTCTTTTTGTTCATTTTCTGAGTAGAGAAGAGTCTATTGCTATAGCTTGAGTAATGGTTTTTTTATAATTTCTTTTTTCCCCTCTGTTTTCAGACTTATGATGCCATTTCTGTGTAGAGAAATGGTGGAACTCTTGGACAAGAGCGACAGCGTAGTCAACCACACCAGTTTATCAAACTATGCATTTCTTTATGGAGTTTTTCCGGCAGCACCTGGTGTCGCAATATTTGCAAGTCAATTTAATATGGAAGTAGGAATTGTACGTAGTTAGCTTTTTCCAAACATATACTAATTTTGAGCTTAACTTTGATGAAATATTTAAATAAATAGGCTTGATGAATTTGCTTTTCTGTAGTATAGCTTCCTTAGATTTACTTGTACTCCCTATGTCTCAAACATAAATTATATTTCAGATTACTAATTAAGCAAAGTAATCTTTCCTGATGTCTCAAGCGTCTTGATAGTACACATTCATAAATAAGTCCTCATATTTTTCTTATTCGTGACTCTAGTAGGAAGAACTAGGATAACTTTAAATATAAAGAACTTGCATCTTTGTTGTAGGTTTGTGTGGTTTTGTTGTTTGGTTAGTTTTGGTGTTTGGTTTTTCTTTTTTTTTCCAAAGACCTTATCTTTGAGCTACTGTTTTGTAGGAAAAAACAGAAATGATGTTACTGACTTCAGTAAGAACAGTACTAACTTAATACTGAAATCTTACAGAAGAACTTGTGCTTTAACTGATTCTGCCATGTTGCCTTTCAGTTATATCTTGCCATAGAAATGCATTTTAATTTTTTTCATAGCAGAGGGTATTAATTATCTCTTCAACTTAAGATAAAGATTTTATAACTGTTTCCTTTCTTCCACTTGAAGTGCCATTAAAACTTTCCCGTTGACTTCCATTGTTTTTAATGTTATCTATTTTTGGTTTGTTTGTTAGTTGGCTTTTTTTAAAAGAGAAAAGGGGGAGGAAAAAGGGCACTAAAAGTAAACCTTACAAGATAGACTTTTGTACCCAACAAGCTGAGGACATCTCTTTTAAACAGAGATCTGTAGGATGAGTAAAAATTCACACTTCCATCACTGTGCAAATTCTAGAAAGCAGAAGGACAATGAGAAGCCAAAATATACATCACTTAGACATAAATATATATGGCTTCTTCTCACGAATTGGTGGTATTAGGATTTGCATAACTACAAGTTTGCTTATTTATTTGCAGTGTTAATCTTTGCATCCAAAAGTAAATTGTGACATTGTAAATCCACCCCTAGACTGCAGTCATCAGTATATTTGGCACCATGAAAAAGCTCTGTAAGGATTTGCAGTATGGAACTCTGTATTCCTACTATTTCAGAAGCTTGTTAAAATTTGCAGTTTAACTGTACGTATAAAATGGACACTTTCTGGCTCAAGTTCGAAGTAATTTGTCATAGAAACAACTCGGTGATTTGTTAAAGGTCTATGTATGTTTAAGTCAAAGGTGCAATTTGGCCAGCAGTTGTATTCCTTAAAGCAGATTATTTAGCTTGAGATCTGATTAACTCTGTTCTTTTTTCTGTTTGACACTTTCTGCAGATTACCTCAGGCATGGTGATAAGCACTTTTGTGTCTGCACCTATTATGTACGTTTCTGCGTGGCTGTTGACCATTCCATCTATGGACCCCAACCCGCTGGCGTCTGCACTCCAAAATGTTAGCTTTGACATAAGTATTGTCAGCCTCGTTTCTCTGGTAGGTGTTGGTGAAGTAAAATACAAAAGCACGCTGTCATGTCAGGGTAGTGTTAATGCATAAGCAGCAAATTGAGTCGTGATATGATGAGACTCGCATTTCATCATCGTATCCTGTTGCAGAAGGATGAGGAAGAAGTTAAAAATCTTCTTGATTTAGCAATGGGTCAGCCGGAAAGCTGTACTGTAGAGGAAGATGGCTAAGTGAATTAGAGCACAGGCGCAGGGCTTGAGAGTTTGGGGTTTGGCTGCCTATTACATAAAATGTGTGTGTGAATGAGCTCTCAGCTACTTGTCCTTAGTCCTTCTTTGTTTTTTAAAAAATTAACAGGGTGCGGGGGAATAACAGTACTAGCTTACCTCACAAGGAATACTTACCTCAAACTTTGTGAGATGCTTGGATATGAAAATAATGGAGGCTGTGTAAAAACTTCAGCTCTGGAAACATCAGTGAATATTTATTTAATGAAGTATTAGTGAGTATTACTGAAAATGTTTAACTTGGAAATTTTAATTTAGCTGTATCAAATTCCTTTCCTAGAAATTCTGCGTGCGCAGTTCTTAAAAAGGAGGTTGATATCCCAGAAGTCCAATGTGAATTGTGTTTTGTCTTTGTAGGAATTACAGATATTTTGTTTATTTCGTTTGTTTTTTTTTAAATAAAACCACCCATGTTGGAGGAAGTTGGAGTTTTCTTAAGTTGGTGTCTCACTGAAGTCCTGTTGTCTTGAAACTGCTTCAAGTGAAGCCACAAGTGAACGCTACCACTTGCTGTCACAAATAGTCTTGGGAGATTCAGTGAAGATAGTGGAAGTGGAAGCTTTTAAATGCTAAATTGCCAGGCTATTCTGTAGTCATTTATGTTCTGAGGAACAACCAGGTTTCTGTGCACTAGATGCTAGCCTTTGGTACTCCGTGGAAATATTTCACCATCAAGAAAACACAAAGATGCATTGCTTTTTCTGGACATATTTTCTGAGGCGTAGGGATTGGCATGAGATCATGCACAGCTGACTACTGTAGTCATGTTGCTAAGAAACTTGTGAAGAAGATTTGTTGTATATTTAATTTCACCATAGTCTGCCAGAATACTCATCTTGTTCTTCTGGGTTTTGTCTTAAATTCAATGTTATCTTGTGTGTTCTAGATCTGGTCTCTTACTGTTGTTCTTCTGAGTAAGAAGTACAAACAGCTCCCTCATATGATTACAACAAATCTACTTGTTGCTCAGGTCAGTAGTAAGGTGAATGGTCTTGGAGAGGGGTGGGGTGGGGTTAGGTCTTATTTTTAACATTTTTACAAGTTTGGTTTACATAGTTGTATCTTTGTAGTCATCTAAGAAGGGCAAGGGAATCTAATGTGTGACATGTCTAAATAATTTCTGTGCCTTAAAATACACCCTTGAAGGAAATGAGAGTTGATGCTGGTGGCACAGTTCTCAAGCAGAACTATAAGCCATCAGAGCGTAGAGTGGCTTCTGAAATACATTTTTAGCACTATTAGTTACTGCCTTATAGCGTTGAGTGCTGTTCCATGTCAATTTATGCCAGGATCCGCAGCAGTGTGTGTTTTGACGCTGGTGACCGGATTCAGGGAGCTAAATAGGAAACTAATGCTTGTTCAGCTCCCTGGAGTGGCTCGCTGAGGGATCGGCCAGGTGCCAGCGCTGATGTAAGGGAGGGGTGTGGGAATGCATGGCTAGTGGCTAGGGAAGGGCAAAGCCAAATAACTCTGGATTAATATTAATTGTTTAAACTAAGAGAAAACTGGAGAACATGTTCCTTTTTCCCTTGAAGTCAACTGCACAACTGCTGTTAAATTCAGTGAGAGCGGCGTATGCTTGTAATACATCTGTGCAGTAGTGCTCTCTGAAGTGTTTTCTACCTTTCTTTTTTTGGGGGTGAGAGGGAAGGGAGAGAGTAAACTCTCTGAGGAGAGTTTCATGGAGTCACATTTTAAAAAAGTCACCTATAAGAGTTTCAGATGCTTCTTGTCTGTAACAGCAAAGTTAGCTTTCATTTTAAAAAAAAAAGGAGCTTTTGTATTACTGTTTCCATAAAATCTCAGCCTATTTTTTCAGATTCCTTCAATACTAAAACTGTCATATATGAGGTATCTCTGGGTGAAAATTTGTATAATTCTTGACTGAACAAACATCTGTTGACCTCCAGATCATTTTAGATTAATAGTTTGTACTTAGCAAAAGCTTTACGTTTTACTTATAATAAGATATATAAAGATGGAGATTATATATTTTTTCCTGACTTGTCTTACTCCCAGTTTATCTGAGCTATATATTTGCTGTCAAAAAAAAAAAAAAACCCTGAAAACGGGATAACCTAGTCAGTGACATCACTGTAATAATGAGTTTACTGCTGTGCTGCTTTACTGCTACGAGAACTATCCAATTCATAAAATCATACCCCAGTGAATCTGGGGCTGGAGTTTCGAAGCTTATTGTAGCAATATTTTTCTTGTCGTCCTACTGTTGCAGTTTAAATTATGGCATCTTACCTTTCTTTCCAGTTTATTGCTTGCATTGGAATGGTGGCATGGAATTTCATTGTTAAGGAGAAGGACATCACCATGCAGATCCTAGTGTTTATATTCCTCTACAGCTCACTTTACAGCACCTACCTGTGGACAGGTATGATTTTTCTAGGCAGAGCCTAGGTACCGTAATAAAAGATTGATGTAGTGAAATAATTTTATTATATTCTTCACAGTAATTATTCCTTTTGCTTGTACGTGATCCTACAGATATGCATACTTGTAAGCTGGCAGATTTTGTCTTTGCTAGATACAGCAGCCTTGCCAGCTTGTAACCAAAGACAAGAACGTGCTCTCAAGGCAGAAGCGATTACAAATAGAGTAAATGCGGTGGGTTACCATTCAGCTAGTCCAAAGCTTATTGACAGTTTTAAATTATTGTAGAATTTAGGATCTTAAATTATTCAGCATTAAGAAGATTTAAAAACCTTTTGCCATAGAAAAGTAGGAAATGCAGAATGAAGGGAAGTACCAAAGTGGCTTTAACATTTCTTTCCCCTGGCAATTGTAATTTCTAAAAGCAATGTGTGTGTTCTGCAGGCGTAGGTGATCAATGAAGGCATTACTCAAAGTAGGCAGAGTTGGGGGAATCTTACATGTATGATAAAAAAGAGACTTTGGGTATTCGGGAAACCTTATATAGCAGTCTTGAGTCCAGAAGTTTAAGATTTTAATTCCTGTGATGTTTTTGTGGAGTAAGTTGTGTTTAGCTGAAATGGGCAGCTCATGATTAGTGTAGCCTGAAGTAAATACAAGCTTTGCTTCAGCATGGGAAATGTTGCTGAGCTTCTGAGTTGTGAATAGAATAGGCATTCCCAGAGCATACTCCTATATATAGTTATATATAAAAATATGTGAAACTTTTTTTGTGACACTTACGTTGACTTTATAAAGGACTAGTCGGTTTTTAAAGAAAGGTCATAACAGAATACAGCATTATTTGTTGGTTATTTAAGATTGTCGGTCTAGATCAACTGCTGTTCATACCTTAACAAATAGTTACTTGTGTCTTAAATGTTCTTATGATATCTTTTAAACACCTGTGAACCTTCGTAAGCATTTGTAAGTGTATATTTAATATAAACTGTGCTGGAATTTCTTCAATGCTTCATTATTAATAATATTATTTTTTTAAGATAATAGGTGTTTCTATTTTACTTTCTAACAATACAACTAGGAAAAGAATTTTGGACTATTTGAAGGTCTGAGAAGAATATCTTAGTTATTGGGCAATGTCACATCATAGAACATTTAGATTCTGTAATTATCAGTTCCCATTTAAATAATAAACAAGGCGTTTCTTTTGGGTTTTTTGTAGGTTTTCTGTCTTTCTCTTTATTTCTCTTAAGGAAGAGAGAAACAGTAAAGATTCCGATTGGGTTTATTATCATAGCTGGATGGGGGTAAGTTAATTCAGGTTTTTCTCTCTAGAATTAGTAGGAGCATGCTAAACATGTTACTTTATTCATATTTTGCTCTTTCAGGGTCCCGACGCTTCTGGTGGGAATCTTACTGATTGTTGGTGAACATAACACCGCTAGTATTGACTCTGCCTTTTTCTATGGAAAATACCAGGTATGAACATGTTCAGTCCTCATCACTTCAGACTTCTGCCATGTCCAATACATTATTGAGAAATTGTGTTTCTCTTTTTGCTTCTTATGTAAGTAGCTCTCAGTCAAAGTATAGGCTACCATAATAACAGTATCATTATAGAATGCTTACAGATTGATAGAAAAACGTATTTCTGTAATGAACCATTGGGAAAACTTGTTTGAACAAGGACCTTCACATTTAGGCAACTATGACTAAGAAAAAGAGGGAGTAGGCTTCCCAAAGAAAAGGCTTAGGAGTGGTAATGAGTTGCAGAGCCCTTTTCCTGGTGACTAATTTGTAGTCTCACTTGATAATTATCTCAAATTGTTACTATCCAGTAGCTAATTAATGGCTTTCGGCCTGTAATAGATAGGATCTACATAACCTGTGTAGCAGTAACTGCTTGCACTATGGGAGACTTCTCTGCACAACCATGGATTGAAAGTCCCTGAGCCTGAACTACTGTTTTTACCAATAAATAGTTCCTCATGAGAGGATGTAAAGTGCGCTAGCATAGGTATTTGTCATGTTTTCCCTCTCTCTTTCTTATGGATAGAGAAGATATGAGTCTCTCAGGATTATTCATGTGGCACTTTCACAAGTATTAAATAGCCTCAGAGTGGACGCTGGGTATTGGTAGCAGGTGATTAAAAGGAAAGGTTAATTAATAGGATGCTCCTCATTGGCAAAAGCATGGAAATTAGAGCTGTGGCAGAGGGTGACAAGAGCGCATTCCGCTTTGGAATTAAAAGGTACCTGAACAGAACTTAAACTGGAATACTAATGATCCTGAGGGGAAGGATAATGATGATGATGAGAGGATGGGTTTGGATTGCATGGGAAATAGGGGTCCCCACTTAAAAAAAAAAAAAAAAAAGTTAATATCACGTACTTATTGCTCTTTCAGTGCCACAGGATGCAAGAGGAGTAAATGTAGAAAACTGTCTTATTCAAATGCATTTCTTAGTGTATTTAGGAAAGTACAGAAGTTAGAAAGATGGATATATGCAACTGTTTTCCTTTATTTTGTATTTAAGTGTATTTTCTTTGCTCTCTTAACAGATAATTACCACAGCAGTCATCCTGTTCATCAGTATATTGATGTCAGGTATTTCACTTATGTGCATGAACAGAAATAGACAAGAGTCAAGCTATGAGGTATTGAACCCATATTCACCGCGAAGCCAAGTGGAGGAGGTAGAAGTGGAAGGGAGAGAGGGGAGTCGAGTTTCAGCAACTGTGCCTCAGCCTTCTCCAGGATCTTCTGCACAGCCTTCTCCAGGATCTTCTGAAGCACAGCCATCTGCAGAAAGAGGTAGAGAAAGTTGATTGCTAAAAGAATAAATGACTCGGGATACAATAAAATAATGTTCCAAATTTAATTTTGACCTGGGAAAGACAGTTGTTTACACCTTTAAGTGTTACACTAGGGCAGAAGAAAATCTAGATATAACTGCCTAAGGATTTGTGTTTATGTTTCTAAGGAAAGTTTGATGGTTATCACTGTAAAGGTGGGGGAAGTGGACAGGGAAAAAAGCATGTGTATGGTTTTTATGTAAGTAGTGGTATCTTGATAAGGATTTGATAAATGCAGTCCACTAGGCGTCTCTAGATTGTTTACCCACTAAACGGTCTCTCTGAGAATGAGTTATATGCCAGCAGTGTTGCTACTCAATGTGTTTCTGATCCTCCTTGTTTGTACATAGCTTTTTCCTGTATGTTTTCCCTCTAGCTAAAAGTATTTGTGTTGCTTCCATGGTGGTAGTGCTATGTTTAATATTTCTATATACTAGTAGTGTAACCCATTTACCATCTCAGCAAATTGGAAAAATTAAGTCTGCTTTCTCCTTTTGGGTTATTTTTGAACACAGTAGTTAAAGCTGTATAGAGTATGTTGTTATACTTGGAAACTAAGTTATGGCAGTTAAGAAAGATAACTATCCTGTTACTTTATACTTCTAATAGGTTGCTGTTCTTGTCAAACAACAAATGGTGAATTATCCTGTACTAGAGAGAGCAAAGCAGTGTCAAATGCTGTTGAAAGCAAGGTTCCTCCAATTGAGACAGGTAAAGCAGTAGTGTCTCCTCGTTTTAACACTACAAACTCTTCCACGACACTTATACATGTTTTTCTCACAAAGAAACTGTTTGGGCTGTTGTTCTCTCAACTCTACTGGGATAACTTACATTTCATATTCAATTAAAGTATTAGGCAATATGTTAGGTGTTTGTTCTCTTCTGCCTGATAGTTATTAGTAATCTTTCAGTGCTCAAGATGGACAGTTGTTTTGAGTTGTATTTTTACCACTAAGCTACTTTAACACATCTTTCTGAGCATTCAGACTTTACCTCTCCATCGTTGCCTTGTTTGGACGCTGGGAAGTTGAATGCATAACCCTCCTTTGCCTCAAGTTTTCAACTTAAACACACTTTTTTACATTCTCATGGTCACGTCTTGTGTCTTCTAAAAAGGCCTTTGAAGCCTTGTAATGATGTACAAGTTTTGGATAAGAAACCTGAATGAGATCTAGAAGAGCAAGCACTCACTGCAGATTAGATCAGATGTCCCTGCTGCTGTACTATTTGTGTCTAGGGGGAGAGAGACAATCAGCTGAGGGGACCTTAGAAATCAATGAAATAGGAAAAAAATGGATCAAAGTGACTGTTAAGCACCTGATGGAAAACTGCATGCTCAGCCCAATCTCATCGTACATCGCTTTCAATAATCAAAGCTAGCTGCAGTCAAACCTTTCTCTTTTTCCTATTTTCTTTTTCTTGGGTTGTTTTTTTTTTTTTTCATCCTTAGCAAGGAAGTTCATATCCTTATGCTTTGTTTGGATGCAACATAACTTCCAACAAATCTAAATATTTCACGCTGAAACATACTTAGTTACGTCTCCTCTCACAAAATGCTCCCTTTCTACCTATTGCCAACTATTTTATCTATTAAGTAATTCAGACAAGCATCATAAGAATGTTTTCCAATGATAGAGGAAGGCCACTTAAATTTTTCTATCCTAAAAGATAAGGTAGAAAATGTCTTGCGATTGAGTGGAAATTTTTTCGACCCACTGAGTTAACACTTCAAAACTATAAATCAGTAAAAGCAAATTGTAATGGATACACTTGTGTAACTGGCTGCAGAAATTACTAATCCTTCTGCTATTCCATTGAACTGCTATGACAGGTATCTAGTGCAAATCCTTAGGTATGTCCTTGACGGGAAGTTTTTCACTGCCATCTAGAGGAAGATACTCAGAATTCCTCGGGACTCTGTAGCTGGAAGACAGACATCCATTCTCTGTATGTTTGGCTCTTTTGATAGAGTTGTGACAGTGTTCTGATATACCGTGTTAAAAATACAGTCACAGAACTGAAATAAATATGGTTGGTTGATCTGGAGCTCAACAATGCTGAGATACGGAGTGAAAACATTAAAGCTGACAGTATATTTGAAATGCTTATTCCATAAATTAGTTCTAAGTTTAAAAACTGTTCTGAGAAATGGCTATTTTCTTCATTATTTCTAGTGGTGTTTTCTAAATGTTAACCACAACTTAAGTTTGCGTTAAACCTTTTGAAGAAGAGTTCTGTTGCAAAACGTTTCTTTATTTTAGGAGCACACGTAAACTCTTGTTTCATTTGAGAACAGATAGCTGAACAGGTTATTGTCAAAGCCAACATCACATTTTGTGTGTGTGACTTCAGTACAGATACTTACAAGGTAATTTAACTGAGCAAGTTACACTAACAAGTTTGCTCATGGAATTCATAAGTTAGAAGCCTAATGAAACGTTCTGGTGTGTTTTTCAGCGGATCAGTGTGTGAGTCATTGCAGTGCTCAAACCTGCGTGTTGGCTCAGGAAGAGCAGCTTCTACAGACCGGAGACAAACAGCTGGCCAGACACGTGCTGCTCTGCTTACTTCTTATTGTTGGCCTGTTTGCTGTAAATATATATTTTTTTTTTTTATCCTCATGCTGTTTAACTCATTGAGGTGGGATGATTTTTAGGAAAGCTGTGTAGGCAGTCCACTAAAAATCTTCCAATTATTCATGTAACAATTCATTAATTAGAGGCTTTATTTTGGCCCCTTATATTCTTCCCCCTTGGAAGAGGGATATCATAAAATTTAATTTTTCTGTGCCACATCATAAATTAAAGGCAAGTTAAGATTGATGATGTTAATGAGCAAGCCACACTGGAGAACCCTAAAGGGAAAAAAAAAAAAAGGAATTGAATTATTTACCAAAGGATACATCACTATTGCCCCCTTCCCATTTTCCTCAAGAGCTAGTCTTCTTCCCTAGACAATAATTAAATAGGGAATTAAATGAAAAATATAGAAATATAAACTGAATTCTACTTCTGAAGGAGACTGTACAAAAATTGTTCCTTCTGATCGTGCTTATATTTGGAACTTGGATTTCTCTGAGGTGCTTTAGTAACGGAGAACAATGTAAGAGGCTATTTGAAATGGGAAAATGCAATTTAGTTGCTTTTAGTGGTGGTTTGGACACAAGAAAGGTAGGCTGGTGTTGCCAAGCTTGGTTACTGACTAGATCCCAGCTGCAAAGGTGGCTGCTCCTGTGTAAAAGTGTGAAATAGCAGAATGTAATGCGTTAGGGATATAATTTAAATTTTTAAATGTGACAAAGATGAGAAACAATTCTCTCTGAATGTAATGCTCAAAGTTGAGCTTCTTGTGGATGACAATTAGGGGGCAAGTATTTTTATTTGAAATGGAAAATATTATGGCACGAACGTGTAGTACTGAAAAGCAGGACAGCGTGGCACAAGTATGTAGTGTAATAGCTACTGCTGTTGCCTTTCAGGTTCTGTTAAATTACAAAATGGAAGTTTTCCCTCTCTCAAATTTCTCGTGTCAAATATTCCATGCTAATAACTTTTTTTATGTCCTCTGTATTTAAGAGGTGTCACAAATGTTAGCCCCTATTTCAGTTGTGTCTGAATGATTGTGTAGATACTATGAAATGAGACCAGTTACATTAACGAATGAGCCTTCACACCCAAAGAGGTTAACTTTGGGGTTTTTTTTCACCTCTGTTAGGCATCTAAAATAGCTGAAGTGGTACGTGCTTCAGCTTTGCACAATCTTAACTATGCAGAAAATATGTGGAAAGCACTGGTCTCAGCTAAACAGGCCTGAAGGCAAATACTGCAAATCTCTCTGGGCTAATATTGTCTGTGTTAGGTTGAAGACCTAAGTATGCTTAAGGCGAGTTCCTTATGTAAACATGTAAAGGGGCAGGATCTCTACACTGGTATGTTTTGCATTGTTTTTTAAAAAAAAACCAAACAAGCTCTCCCCCACCACCACCCCCCAGCTATTAAGCCTAACGGAAATGATGTTTTAAGGTGTTTATTCCTTCTTATTTGCCTTTATCTGAATCATTTGTTAAATATAGATGGTGAAAATTGTGCCAGAATCTATTAGCATGCAAAGAATGAAAAAATGTTTTTGATTTTTAACAGTCAGGTTAGGTTTGTGGGATTTGTTGTGTGTTTGTTGTTTTTTTTTCTTAACAGAATCTTTCCAGTTGTTTGTGGTGGCTGTTCAACCAAGAGCCTGGAAGACTATATGTGGAACTGCAGTTTTTCTGTGCTGTGTTTAATTTTGGTCAGGTACTTATCAATGTTTGTTCTGAACACGACTTTGTTAGCGGGTGTTGCAGCAGATGCTGTTACAAGCACTCTAAGCTGAAGTCCTCAAACAATGCTGAAGTTGCCAGCTCCTTATGTTGTTTGGCCTTTTTTTTTCCTCAAGCTTATTCTTTTGCTTTGATAGCTTTCTTACCATAATGCGTGTCTCTTATGTGCATGAACACTTTCAAAGCTACAAATGACAACTAAATGCCAAATGCCTATGGAAATTGAGTAGGATTTTAGCCTTATTTGTAGCAGAAAGCTTCACTAATGTCGATTCTGTGGAGTTACACCAGTATAACTAAATAGGTGTAAGATGGCTACATGGATGCTTCCGCTATAAGGCTTTAAGTTGTTCTCTCTCCAGTTTCAGTAACAGCACCGTTAACTAATAGCTGACAGTTAGATGTGTAATTCTTCCAGCTGCACATCGCCCATTTCAGTGCAAACTGACACAAGGCGGCTTTGTGATCTCTGGAGCTGAAAGCAAGGCAGTGTTCATGAACACAGAGGAATGTTGTACGGGTCCATGGACAGGTGTGCCTACAAGATGCACTGCAGTATCACGTAACGATAGTAGTTTTGATACAAAAGTGGCACGGTAAAATGAATTAACTAGAGAGCATTCTAGCATTCAAGTTACAGTAAGTCAGCTCTTTTCTTGCCATTGACAAAGACAGATTTAACTAACTGGCTATGTAAGGATAGTCAGTTATCCTTAAATGTCAGGTGGCATGTCCCGGCATTAAGTTTACCAAACTGTTTCTTGAAGAGTTTCTTTGATGGACTGTTATGTATTAATCTGTCTTTTTAAGGCCCAAATGAAAAAGCAAAGCAGAAACAAAATGCATTTTGAATGATATCTAGAGAAGAGGGATACTTTTCACATGTGTTTTGGCAATAAGTTTTTAACATTTTATTTCTGTCCTTTAGAAACCAAAGGTTTTGCTTAATGTTGCTTTTTCTGTATTTTTACCTCCAGGGCTTCATTTGCTTTGGTATTTTTGGCTTAGATAAGCATTTAATCATTCTACCATTCAAGCGAAGGTAAATAGAATCTTTACACTTACACCTATAAACTTAATTATTAACAATAATAATTTTAAAAGGGTATTGAGTGTTCAGTGCCATTGCATTCCACTTCCTATTTGTTTGATCTTCCAAATTTTCTCCTGTGGTTGTGGAGAGCTAATTGCATTAACTATGCATGAGTTTTTACTGCTGTCCTAAAACATTCCCAATGACAAAAATCCCACAGACTCCCTACAGACAAAATCTTTGGCAAATGATGGTGAAGTATGTGATTGGATTGGTGAGGTGACGGATCTTCAAAAATAGTTTCAGCTGATAAATTAAAATTTAGATGTGAATACTGAACCAAATTCTTTCATCGCTGTTTTGAAGTCCTGTATTCATAACCCCACGCAAGTACTTTGTGTGGATGGACACTTTCACTGTGGAGGCCTAAGTTGTACAAAGCCATCTTTAACTTAGAGCTAGCTGGCTGCGATGGGAATCCAGCAGCTAAAGCTAACTCCCAACTGCTGTCCGTCTTTCCTTCTGCCTGAGCCTAGAATAAAACCTCTCAGCGTTCAAAGGTCATACAAGTATATTAGGAATATTATATATAAAGTATTGGGCACAAAACCAGTAAAACAGTTGTGATAAGCTTCCTATGAGTTCCATTCTATTATTTGCAGTTTCCTTAAAAATGCCTCTGTTTGATTTGCTGTTTTTCTTTTTCTTTTTTTTTAAGACTTGAATTTCTCTGGGGAGGAAGAGAAGCAGCAGGGCATACGGATCCTTCTGTACCTGAGGAAATCAGGATGACCTGTCAACAGTTTGTTCGTTATCATAGAGATCACTGCGTCAAAAGTATTGTCAGAGGCAGAAGGTAAGGTTCCTCCCTGCACATATAACCTGTTCCAAAGGTCATAGCTCACCTTTTGGAAATAATGAAATGCAGTTTAATCTGTCCGTGGGCGATTCCTGTTGTGGCATTCAAACCTCAAGGTGAGGATTAAGAATTTAGCAGTAACAGAGAAATGTTTCTAGTCTCATGCTGAAACACTGAGGTGCAAGTTATCACATTATCCAATCTAGGTTTTATATAAATGATAGCAAGTTTTGTATCATTAAGGCATTGCCCCAGTTTTTTGCATTTACCTGGAGTTTGGGAGAGAAGATCTCTCTGAAGAAATGTCTATGATAATGCCTGTAATAGAGTGCGTGTGTCTGAGTTCAGTCAAACTTGAGACGCTTCATTTGCTTTGCTTGGAGATTAAGATGTCAGTACTTACGTGACTGAATGTTTACTAATAAATAGCTTTTACAGGAGGCAAAACTGTTGGAAGCGATGCCAGTGTGTGCTCAGAGGCCACTCAATATGTGAGATTATAGTGGTTTTAGGATCTTTACACCTTTTGAGCTCATACGATTTCTCTTGCTCATTCCTCTCGTGAGGCCTAAACCTCAATTTATGAGGTCAGCAAAGCTTTCAGAGGCAAATTATGATACCCAAATCAAGGATTATGTATTCAGATATGCGTAGGTGGATAAGAAGAGAACACAGACAGAAGCAGCAAGAACAAGAAAAAGGTTTTGCCTTTATTTAAAAATTTACTGTATGAAATGGAGTCATGAAGAATTGTTCGAACAGGACACCTACACTTTTCTTGTCATATGAGCTTTTACGTAGGACTAATTTGGGGTGGTCTTTTAATGGTTGGGTAGTCTGAAGCCACATTCCAGAACTGTATTTGACAGCTTCATGATTTCATACAGTCTCCTCAGAAGTCAGTCATGTTCCATAAGAAATAAAGTTACCCATTTAGGAAAACCGAACTATGAACTATGTCAGTTCAGCAAGTCAGACTTGCTTTTTTTCATGCCAGATGGTAAAGGATGTATCAGAAAATGTTTGTTTTGAAATAGGACAGGTTTTACTGTTGTGTTTCCTGTGACTCTGCTGCTATTGTGGTTACTTGGGCCCTTTGGTTGGGTTTTGTGGTTTTTATTAATCATATATCCACCTGAGAATACATCAAAATCTGACATTTGTTGCTTCATTGTTTTAATACTGTGTTCATGCGGAACTAGTTTCATGTCTCTTTTTTAATCCTTCTGAGTTAAAAGAAAGCATTTATCTTCTCATTTTAAATATTCATCTAACTTGATGCTCTCCTCTTTGATTTAATCACGCTGTATCTGAGCCCTTGTAATCGTGGATTTTTATTTATTTTAATTTTTGCTTCCCTGCTAATATATGTTAACACTGCTCTGTGTTACTGCTGCTTTTAACTTAAAAAAAAAAAATTGAGAAGGAAGTTTGTTTTTTGCTGTCTCTGTGTAGCTGTTAATCATCTTCAGAAACTCTGCACTTGGGTTCCATAGAGCAGATTTTAGATAACCAGAAACACTTATTGCTGCAGGTAAATTTCTGAATGGTATTTTTTACTGCAGCTATAGAGATGTTAGTGGCATAGTCTCATAAATATGTAAAAGAAAATTAGGTTAGTCTTGTTGTAAACATTTTGTTTATTCTTAGTACTGCCTGCATAGTAAATATTTAACTGGATATGCAAGTTAATGGTTTTTGTTTACAGTATATGTAAGCGGTTAGTGTCTGTTTAAAGCTGTAGAGAAATTATAAAATGGAATTAAAGTGCAGATCGAGTCCCTGTTGCTGTGGGCGCTCTGCACTCAAATCAGATATTTTGTTGCAGAAATGATCATGCTAATGAACACATGGGAAGTAAGTATCCAAGAAATAGAATTACATTGTGTGTGTTTTTAGGAAATTTGCTACTTTTGTTCACAGAAGCTTATTTGCCCAAGCCTAAAATAACTTTGTACGTACGTTTTGCTTCTCATTGAAGTGTCTGTAGGAAGAGGTAGTGTACATTGGCATGTCCCTAATATACAAAACTTGCAAATTCTCTTCTAACATGCTCTTAACTATCATGATGTCTTTCCTTGTTTCCTGCTATTTTTCCTTGCCTTTCCCCATCGTGCAGTGGTGGTACCAGATTTACAGAACATGTGGGTGAATCATTCCTTTGACATACAGGTGTGGTGCGAAGATCTCCACTGGCATCTTCTTTGGCTGTGACCTGGTGAACTGGCTCATGCAAGTTGGCCTTGCCTCTGACCGTGGGGAAGCCGTGATGTATGGAGACAGACTGATGAAAGGAGGCGTCGTCCAGCATATTACAAATGAATTTGAATTTCGGGATGAATATCTGTATTACCGCTTTATTCCTAAGAGATCAGTTGCAGTTGAGAGCCATTGACCTGAGCATACAGGCAGAGGACAGGCGGTTAGTGGTGAATGTGACCACCTCCTCTGCCTTCACCACTGAAATTGGAAGTATTTCTTTCTCAGGGCTGTCAGATAATTGCATTATTCTTTCTTGTAAAGTTAAGAGATGTGGTTCTACTTGTGTCTATTCTGAAGGAAATAGTAGCAAGTGATATTTAGTGAGTGTTCCAACAAGAATGCAACTAGAACAAAACAAGATGCTCTGGATTTAGAGCATTTTTCTCCATTTTGAAGAAAACAAATAGTAAAATGATGTGTGTCACTGTCATATTGTAGAGGCGTTATAACAGCAGCTTTACTGACTGGTGCCACAATGGAGAGGAAAAAAAAAAAAACAAAACATGAATGAGCGGTATTTTCCACATTGCTGTATGTTTTCCATACTTTAGTGTGATGAAATATTGATTCCTGTTTGCAGTCAGGCTTCCCCCTGACTTCATAGAGGTACGATTTCTTCTATCATATCCCAGTTTTTACTACTCTACTCTTGTCTTTTTCTAGCTGTTTACACCTCAGATGAGGTGGTTTGTTTCTCCCTTAAAGAATTGTTGTGAAAACGATTCCGAAGTCAGAGGATTAAAGCTGAGGAAATATTGTGTGGAATAAATAATGGTTTTGTACAAGCTTACCAAATCTTTAAAACATAGAAAAATACCCACCGCTCCCCCAGATTAGGAAATGATATAATGGAATTTCATGCACACAATTGGTTCTGAAGTTTTGCCTTATGGTGGTAGTAACAGCTTTGTCAAGAGTAGATTTTTACTTTCTAAAATTAGCCTTTCCAGTTTAATTCAGAAGTGCCAGCCTCAAATAAAGATGCTACGGAAGCCTTGGATACCCGTGCAAGTCAAGATGAAAAATTTTATCAACTCATAAAACCTTTTAAATGTGATAGTGACTTTTAAATCTATTATTTAAAGAATACTAACTGAACATCAAAGTTATGGTTTAGAGTAGCTAAAGATCCTAAAATTTTAGTATTGGTTGTGTAACGCAGGTTTCTAATGAGCGTCAGGTATCTTTCTACAATGTTTAAACTACGATGTAGTTACTGTAGTGTCATTCGGATTCCTGTGCACTGAAGGCAGAATCTTAGAATCTGTGTGTCTTCTGCAGTATGTTGAAAAGGTTAAAGACAAACCGTAGTATCTGATAGCCGTTATGCTGCCCTTTTAAAACTGCAAGAACAGCATTTATATGTCTATATCAAAATTTTATATAGTGAGGGAAAGGAACCCGGGTATTAAAAAAAAAAAAAAAATTATTTGCTCAAGCATATGAATGTCATCCTTTTTTTAAAAAAAAGTCTTTCCTTTTTTTTTTTTTTTTTAGTACATGGATTTTTTTATCATAACTACTTAGGCATTTACTTTGTATTAAGAATTAAAAGTGCTTTTAGCAGCATAAACCACGGTTCAAGAAACAGTTGTTTTCTGGTGGCTATAACTCCATGCAAGACTTATATTGGAAAAATAATTCCTTTTACTGTCAGTCTTATTGCACGTCTGCAGTGTGCACAGAAACATAACTGCATCCTCTGCATATGTATGCTATACAAATGGACACATTTTAATGTTTTCCAGCAACAAAATAATTGACGTTTGTATCAGGCTGTGGCCACAAAGGAAAACGATAGGCTATTTCCATTACAACTGCTGAAGATGGCTACATCAAATATTTTGGAATAATTAGATATATGTGACTTAAGAGCAGAAGCCATGAGCTTCTAAATGTTGTAACTTGTCAATAAATCTGTTACTTGATTTCAGAGTTCTGAGCTTTGATGTGATGTGAGGTGTGGGAGGGTTATGTGTGCATGTCAAGATTTACAACAAATGTGGGGTTTTTTTAGATTTGTTAAAGTGTCGTTTGGGTTTCAAATTTGGTATTTCTGAAATCCACTTGTGATGCTTTTTAAGTAGGCAGAGGACTTGCTAATGGGTGTTCACACAAAGATACCTGTTTTTGTCTAACAGCCTAAACAGATCTTTAGGAACATTTCAATTATCATCTGCTTAACAAATGCAATTTTATTTTATTTTTCGGAAAATTCTTCAAATGTTCAAGAAATTGATCTTAGGTCAGTTTTACAGTTCTATGCACAGTCATTGTTCTTGCACTCCTTTCATCATGAAGTCCTGCCCTTGCCTCCCTTTTTATAACGGCTCTGCTGTTCCCTAGATTTAAACATAACATACCTGTTTTAAGTAAGAAATGGCTCAAAATTTCTGCTTAGAGAAGGCTCCCTGCTACAAATCTAATGAAGAGAACACCTTTAACAACTGACACCAAATTCTGTTAGGTTAACTGTTACAACATTGCGACTGCTGATATCATACCCGTTAGTCTGATGAGAGTCTACAATGGCTATTAAATAGACTAAAGAAATTAGGAATGAAATACAGGATATAATAATCTATTTCTAAATCACTGGGTACTTCTGGAAGCTAAGAATAGACCTTGAATACCTTTAGAAAGGTAAGTAACTCTTTTCTTCTGATATTTGCTTCCACCAAGGCACACCGGCAAGTTTTAAAATAGTGACAACTTGATGTATGTCAATAGTTCATCTACTGATGTGTGAATTTTTGGTGGTTAGGGACAGCTTTGCTTTAAAGATGTGGTCAGTGGCGCAATGAGTTATTTTATTGTGAAGGTGCGTTAGTTTGGGATAAACCTCTTTACTTGGAAGTGGCGGTTCCATGAAAACATCCACTGAACAAGTCCAGAGGAGTCCCCAGTGAAACAATGGATCATTTTTCTAGCACTAATCTCAAAATAACTGTGATAGTGGACAGGGTGGATATACAACTTTTTTTTTTTCTAGGTAGCAATTTTAGTACTTTTTAATAATGATCCTTCATAAAGCTCTAGACCTTTTAAAATAAGCTGTAAGATGTATTCCTAGGTGAAATACGTGCAAAGATTGCCCTCTAGAGGACGTTCTGGTTTTCATTTTTTTAACGTATGGGGGAAGTGGGGGGTGACTTTTTTCCTCCTGATCTCATATTCACTTTCGGTTTTCACACTGCGTGTGTTCTAGGAGGATGAAATCCCAGGGGGAAAAAGGTACCAAAATGTCCTGTACTCTGTTGGCCATCACTTGATCTATCTCCGTGCATCACATTGTTTTTACTCTGCATCCTGTAGACCAGTAAATAAAAAACAGCACAGAAACTCGAGGAACAGCTGGACTGTATCTACCTATATTACAACCAGACCGATACGCTTAACCTGGTTAATTGCCGCCCCATGATTAAGTGGCCAAGAAGTTCACTTAAAGGCCTGCTCCACCACCTTCATTGCTTTCATTCCTGTGTAACTTCCCTGTGTTTGCATTGTAGCAAAAAATTGTTTCTCTTGTTTTGTTATGCTGCCTGTAAACTCGACTCATACCTTGGTTTCCAGTAGTTTTACCCAGCATTTATTGATGGTTTGAAGTTATCAAAGACGTAGTGTGGAACAGCTGATGACCAAAAATGGGACAAAGATATACATGATGGTCACATACAGACATCCATGAGGAAAACAGGTAAGTATAGCAAAATTTTTCTAAAAATACCTTCCAGTTCACGAACATTCACAGTACTATTGAACTTCAGAGAAATATTTTTGGTAAAACAGGCAGAAAAAGTTTACAGTCAACTCAAGCTTACTTTCACAGTCTTACCTGCTGCTCAGTCTGGCTACTGCTACTTGGTATGCATAGGATCACTCAAACTAGCAAGTTCAAGAATCTTTCCTGACCCATCAGTTTCTTCCTGTGGATCTGAACACAGTATCCCAAACTAACTTCTGCTTTCACTGTAGGATCAGGAAGAACAAATTCTGCCAAGCTCTTAATTGCCATATTCATTCTGCAGACTTTACTGTATATGTATTTCTTTTGTTTGCCTATACTTTTTTTACCAGTAGGGGGATAGAACAGTTTACAAAATGAGAAAACTGTATGTATGTAGCCCCATCTTTAGCATCTGAGATGACTCTAGAAACTGACTAAATATAGAAAAGTCATCAAAGCATGATCTTTCTGTGGGGATGCTGTGTCATCTCACATACTGATACCGCAGCTCTAATGCTCTGTTTCATGTTACATGTTCACTTACAAAGGCTTGCAAAAGTCCTGGGTTTGGTGTCGTTTTGTTGGGGATTTTTTCCTTCCAGTCATACCTTTTATCCTGCTTGATCATGTAGTAAAGCCAGAATCTTCTTTCTTTGGTGTTTGCTCAGTTTGTCCCTTGCCACGGATAATAAAAGTAGTGTCACATACTAATCATTACTTTTAAACAGGATCAGGGAGAAAGAGTTCCTGGCAGGGCAAAAAGCTTGATTAAATTAACTGTATAGTCTGGTAACTTTGGCAAGACAGGTCATGGTTAAAATGTTTTATATGAAGTGAAAAAATTTAAAAGGACTTTTAAGTGTCCTGCTGAGAACATGTATATACTTGTGTACCCCAACCTCTTCCTTTCTAGTTGCCTGATATAAAAAAGAAACAATTCAAGAAACATTAAAAAAATCCCATATGATGTTAGAGAGCATATCGCAGAATTAATTTGACAATAATCATATTGGTATGTAAATAAGTTAATTTATTTTTCAGTAGCAGGGTGGGGAAAATAGGGAAGTGAAAATTGTGTGGTAATTTGCAGCATACCTAACATTCTTGAATTCCGGGTAATCAGATTTCACAACAAATCAGGGTAAAATTGTATCTGTGATGTGGTTTTAATATAGCTTGAACTCTTAGCCTCATCTTACATTGAAGGATTAGAAGGTTCATATACGAAACATATCTTAGAATGGTTTTATCTAGCAGGGGAATATCAACCTTACTTGACTTGCATATCACTTTCCTTTTTATTCAGTGCAATATTAGAAAAGTCCTTCAGCATGGCCATTTTAATTCAGACTGTGAAATTCTGCTACAATTATCTTGACTACAGAAGCTACATGTGTGTACACTAGAACTGATTTCTCCAAATCTTAGTGTTCTTCACCCAGAGATAGGGTGGTTCTGCAATTTAGTCAAGCTATCACATTCTAACTGCATCTGTCAATATCAATCTATCTCTGCTGCCAGCTTCATGCCATGTACAGACAAAGCCACTGTCTCTTAAGAGCCTTTTCAGCATTGCTGCATACGACCAAAAGCTGTTGGGACTGAATATGAATCTCCATCTTTAAAACCATCCATACTAACCGGTACACTGAAAATAGGATGTAATCTATATAGCCACTTCATTAGGAAAGTTAATCATAAAACTTAATTTTACCACATTCAAATAGTACTTTTAGCTATATATCTTGAGTTCTTCTTCTACACACTGTGAAAAAAGGTTAACCACTTGGTCAGCATCAAGACATCCATTTTGCAGGATTGATTCCATTTCACTTATCTTTTGCTTCTCCAACTTCTCTATCTCTTTCAGCATCTCTTTACCTTTGCCCTGCAAAAAGAAACACATTTCACTAAAAACTATACAGAGTATGTAGTGTTCAATCTAACAAAATTCTGTTCCACTGTGCTTATTTTAACCTCTTAATAGTTTCTAGGGTGCAAGTTTGCGTTGGTAGGAGTTGGTTTACCAGGAGCTGTATATTTGCCTGTGGCTGCTCAAGCATTTTCCCATTATCTGACTAGTGCCGGAGTCCGTGTGGCCTGCTTCTCTGCAAGGCGAGCAGCACCTATAAGTTGTCTGGGGCTAAACCTGGGGGTACAGCAAAGTGCTAGTTGCGGTTTTTAGTGTTTGCAACATATGCCTGCCAGATGCAAGATGATGGGCTTCTGGTGCACTACAGTGTTCTTCACAATCCATCAAAGGGCATTAAATGGTGTCACATTAACAAAATGTGAGCAAGGAGCTTATATAAGCCACCTGCTTGCATTGAAATCTAATTTAATCAACGTACCTTGATAGTTTCCATAACTACAGCAGCACTTTCATGTTTTTTATAGAGCTCATGTCTTCGATCTGGCTTACTCTGAAAACGTGGTTGCTTCTTAACTGGATCATCATGCCCAAATGTAGGGGAGATAGTTTTTAATAACTGAGTAATATTGGGCACAAAAATGAAAGGCTTGAATACAGACCTAGAAAGAGAAAATAGAACAGATATCCTTTACTGATACGGTTTTGTTAAAATTGTTGAGTCAGTAGATTGCTGTGTTTTCCCCCATTCTTCTAATTCCTTAAGAAAGAGTATTAAAAAAATACAAACGAACAAACCCAAAAACACTCGTAAACGATGTTTAACTCGGTGTCATAGCAGTGTTTCATTAGGTAGGTTGGTAGATGGCATTTATGTACATTATGATCCTCCTACTTTTTGATTGTGTTTTTTCAGAGGGAGAAAAAATCCCAAAGCAAAAAGGACTATAATCAGACAAATTACATATCTTTTCATTTAGGTATTTGCAACTTTTTATCCTAATTACTTGCTGCTACATCACCTCGCAGGATCGGGAGTTCCAGTGAAGTAGTGAATACAGGGGAGATTGGGCTGTTGAGGCAATACAGACACCATGCTTCCAGTTGTCATAAATCCACCTTCCATATTAATGCCACTCTCCTTGTCACGAAGAATTTCCATCATTATTTCAGAAGTGATAGATCCTATTTGAGATACAATACAATTATTTGCACGCAGCGCTAATTATAATACCTACTAAATGGCATGTTCTCTACAACTGGGTGCTTTTCCTTTAATAGACAATGCCAATTTTAGTTTGTCCATGTTGGCAGAAAAAAAAAATCATCCTAACAGCATGCCTTAATACGTAACACACTTAAAAATATTATTGCTTTCCCCAAAGTATTTATTTCAAAGAGTATGTGATAATGAGCTGTAACATTTATGACTTAGAAAACGGGGAGGATGACAACACATGATGCTTTCCAGAAAGGTAAAATACATATGGCTAGCAAATGGTCGTTCACACAGTAACTTTTCAGATGAAAATTAGTAGCATGAATTAAAGGCTGAACTTTGTGAGCACTGTGTGGAAGTTAAGATAAATCACTATAATAGTTATTGGTATTTGTACACAGCTAATACCACTAGGTTGCTTTGGAAATGTAAAAATAACAACAACTGTGTGTGGATTTAGTGTGTAACTTTGAAAATAAAATGCCAAGACTGTCACTTTTTTTTTTTTTTTAAGAATCTAACCTTCCAAGCACTTAGGCTTCAAGTTGACAATTGAAAGGATGCACTGGCGTAATAACTTGTCCTATACTAAGAATCAACAGAAACTACAATAGTACATCCGTTTGTAAAGAAGTCTTAATCAACTACCTATGTGGGGTACAGTGCCAAATGTCTCTGTGAAAATAACTCTTTCTTCTCACTTAGATGAAACAAACCCCCTTCTACATATGCCTCTGCATCTACTGTTCAAATGATCTTGCTGTTCATGTAGTGTACACTGAAGCTTAAGTACTGGCATGGTACCACTAGGCAATCCAGTATTCTAACAGGCAGCACTTGCAGTGGTTTTCTTTTCAAATTTGGTATAGCAGTTAAACATATGCCCATGGCAGAAAAACATTAGTTCATTCAATTTTTTTTTTACTTGAAGGTATCTTTTACCATTTAATCTTTTAGTGTTTCCCTCACTGAAGTTCTAGCTGCATAAAGAATCTTTTTTTTTTTAAATGGCCTTGCTGTTTCCTCTTAAAATAATCACTCTGCTGCTAATTCAGATGTCTCCAATATTATTTTTTATACACAATTCAAATTGCATGTAGACAGGCGTGCAGCACTACATTTCAGCAAGGAAACACTCTTAAATGTTCCCACGGGTGCCTGGGAAAGTTAGAGAGTTCAAGAAATCAGCAGGCTAGATGAATAAAGAAAAGAAGCTACAGTCAGTTTGTCAACTGCAAGTTGGCAACCTGTCCAGCAGGAAAGAAGGCATTGCATATTTTCCACTAGACTTTTTCATTATTTTGTATTCCTGAAATACATTCCCTGTTTTTTGAAATATAAATAATGTTTATCTTCACATGGTAGGCAGCCTGGAAAAAAAACTGTAATGCCACTGAATGAAAAAGGTGGGAAGGGTAGATTAAAAAACCCAGTGATTTTACTGATGCTGTAAACCAAATAGCTTTTAGTTAGGGCACCTATTTAAAGTAAGTGTAGATAAACTGAAACCATATGAGGCTGATATAACCTGAACACCTAGTGTGATTTTTAAAATGGCTCAGGTAAATGCCTGCAAATGGGGATTTAGAATGAAAACACTCATAGAATCTCGGCATTGTTATAGTACAAGTAAATACAGGTATTACGAAAATGCTTTCGGTATTCAGAACCTGCAATTCACAAAATGAATGCAGGATTTACATGATCGTTAGAGCAGGATAGCAAGAGGTAATTCATTCTGACGCATTAACTAAATGCCAAACCTGGTCTGGCAGAGCTCAGCCAAATAAATAAAAAAAAATACAGGGCTGCAATGTAATTTTGGTTCAGATTAATTACTTCAAATGAGCAAGTGAATACAGATGCAGCAAAAACCTGCCAGGTGGATGCAGTTAGAAGAGAAGTAATAGCTTCTTTCTATAGAGGTCTGAAAAATAAGTGAACAAGTTAGTGATTGGGAGCACCTGCTTAGAGTACAGAAAGTTATTTTGTTCTGCTCTCGGTGTGTTTTATTAGACTACACAAGGTTAGACCAGCAGTTATAGAGAAACTACAAAGATTTAAAAACAAATCTCAAAAAATAAATGCAAGATAAGTATCTGAATGCTGTGCTGTTGTCTTAGGTCTACATGGAGGGTACTAGAGTGAAGTTGTTCATAAGGTTCTGTCTGTGGCTGCAAACCACTGGGAGTCTGTTTTAGCCTCTGGTTTGGAGTTTGTTTTTTTCTTAGAAGTACAGTAATAATATATAGCCTACCAAAATGTTTCAGAGCTAGGTCTTATGGAGTATTTAGTGATATGATCATAACGTGACCTCTCGGTGTTGTTACTGTAGCTCTGTGTGATTGATATTTGACCCTTGTTTTAATTTTTCCTTATCAACAAATTGGCAAAAATGGACAGAAGAGTTCAAGTTCAGCATTTCTCCTTTAGGCAAAAAGTTATTCTAGTAGATTCTGGTGCACCAAATCATGTGAATGACTGCCTGCATCAGATTTCTAATAATTTATGATTTAAATTAACGCAGCTCACTAAATGCTTTCCGTATCTTAAAATATAAAAAATGATACCTTTGTGTTTGTTCAGAAGTTTATAGCCTTCACAATATCGGCCTCTTGTTGTGGTCATTCTGGCAGTATTTACATAAGAATATGTGGCAGCAAAATCAAATTCCTTTTTCCCATCCCACCAGCCCTTGCTTTTGGCATATTCCTTCAGTTCTGGGTGTTCTCTGTCAATCTTGGTTGTGATAGAGAGCTGGTTGGAAATATTCCGTACGCCACCTGTTTGTAAGGTGAGGAAAGAATCATTTTAATGCCTGGAATGCTTTTTCTTGGTATCTTGTTTAGAATTAGCTTGCTAAAGCAAATTATGCACTGAAGAGTTTCCTACAAGATCTGTGAGTCCTGTGGTTTATTTTTGGTTCTCTCTCACTGGCTATATGTATGTATGAAATTCCACTGCCACTCAGTTCTGACTCATTTACTTCTATTGCCAACATCACATTTCAGGTTCTGCCCTGATTATTCCTATATTTACATTCTTCCTCTTAGACCTCCAAAGACATAGCTTGTCCTTCTAAGTCTACTGCAAGAATCAGCCACTTCAGGGCCCAATACACGCATCCTGTCAGTACTACCCTGCCACCAAATGAAATTGCCGTCGACTGCCACCATCATTAAGACCATACATACTGCTGTCATTCTCACACTGACCTTCTTGCAGTCCTCTGTTTTACAAGTGCAGAAGTGGTCATCTCTGAGTCTGAAAAGGCCCCCTGTGACTCAGCTCCTCTGTGAAACTGCTAGCCACTGCACACTGATGCCCTAGGAAGCAACTCCTGTACATATCTAGCGGCCAGTTTGATGCCTTAATGAAATGGTAAAAGAAAAGTGGAAAACTGCTAATTTTCATTGCAATTTGAAATGTTTAAAACAAAGAGCATCATCCATACCTTCTACTTTTTCTGCTGCCCAGTATTTTCCTGATGTTTCCAGCACCCATGCCTCCTTTCGGTCGGCTATCAGAAAACTGTTATGGTATGTAAATGCCATCTGACTCTCCATACAGTTTCCTCCCTGTCCATATTTTTCTAGCAAATCAACTATGACAGTAACAGCCTTTTCAGCTGTGTCCGCTCTCTCGAGTCCCAGCCTAAAACAAAAGGAAGATGTTGACTTTGGAATTGTAAGCTTTACACACATACATTCAGCCTGGCTATTCAAATTGAATTGGGAGTGCTATTTCTGTACCTGATGCTGGTATGATCTGGTAAGAGAAAGGAGCAAGTCACTTAAAGGGCTTGTCTGAAGGGGGCCCTCTGTGTCCTTGACACAGGGAAAAACAACCAAATGGAAATACAGAAAGACAGGGAGAGGGCTCCTAGGAAAGGTCTGCGAGTTCCCGTGTGGGCACAGGACTGGGAGGAAACACTACCAAGAACTGACTGCCTTCCGTAAGTTAATGAGTTACACTGACATCCAGCAGGGCAGGCACAAGAAGGTGTCGTCATTTATGTGGAGATGCGCAGCTAAAGCTGAAACTTCAAAGTAAGTGTGTGAAAGATGGCGGAAACAGGAAGTGAGAACAGGCCCTAGGAAAAGGCCCAAACGCTAGGAGAGGGAAAGGTCTGATGATTTCCTCGACAGATTCTGTTCTAGCCCCTGATACCTCTCATGGGCAGAGATCTAATGCCTGTGCCAAGAAATACTTATTTTTAACCACGGCTAGAATAGCAGAAGAGACAGACGCGTCTTCCGAAGAGTGAAAGCGCCTATTTCCCACACACGCAGCCCCGGCCTGTTATAACTCAAAGCAACTCCTTCAAAACCCAACTGCGAAGTCAGTACCGCCTACCGGGACGGCCCGTGCAAACCTGACGAGGTCCATGCCGAGGAGGGCCTCCTCGCCGCCCGCCTCCTCCCTGCCCCACACCGCTTCGTTCCCGATGCAGAGGCCGTGCTCGTTGGCGCCCATCTCGGCGCCCCACAGCCAGGCGGGCCGGCTCAGCACCACGCCGTGCGTCCTCTCCGCCTGGTCGATCCTCACGTAGGTACACTGCAAGAAGCCGGCCCGCGCAACACAATTACCATCTTCCCCCCGCCTCGGCTCAAAAATACACAGAAAATAGGGCGAAAGGGTGTTTTTTTTTTTAACTCGCCTCCAGCGCCGCGCCCGGCGGGTGGACGGCGGCCGGGAAATACACCACCTCCTGCACCTCATCCGCCGGCCGGTCCGAGTTCTTCCCGAAGACGACGCGACCCCCCGTCGTGGCGGGCGGCAGCGCCACGAAGGTGTCACAGGAACTGGGGGGCGGCCGGGGGGACATTCTGGTGGCGGCTGCGGCTCCTCCGGGCCCGGTGGCGGCGGGGCAGGGCGGGGCTGAGCGGCGGCGGTGCCTCGCCCCGCAGGAAGGCCCGCCCGCCGACCCGGAAGGCCCGGCAGAGGCGGCCGGCTGAAGGACCCGGTCGGTGAGGGGAGCGCAGCAGCTCCCTCTTCGCCGCCGCCATGGGGAAGTCGTTCGCCAACTTCATGTGCAAGAAGGATTTTCACCCCGCCTCCAAGTCCAACATCAAAAAGGTGAGGGGGGGGCCGGCGGCGGGAGCCGTTGATCGGGGCTGAGGCGCCGCAGCCCCTCAGACGCCCACCCGGCCGGTCGGTCAGGCCGCGTCCGCCGCGCACCGGGGGAGCCCGGGGCTGGGACGGGGCCTAGTGACAACCCGGGGAGGGGGGAAGGTGTCGGGCTCCCGGCACCGTAGCGGCGTGCGTAAGGGCATGTCCGCCGTCCTGTGGGGCGACCGGGGCCGGGGCAAGCCGGGGGGGACGCAGGAAAAAGGTTAAGAAATAGTTGGAGCTTCAGGTTTGGTAGGTGTGTGTAACTGTTGCCTTTTCCTGGCTTCAGCTTTTCAACACCTGGTTCTCTGGATAAACGGGCACCCTACGGCATCCAGGAAAGCCCCCACCTGTCGTGGTGTGATTTCCCGATATCTCACACCTGCCTTGGTCTGGCTCCAGGTCTTCCTTCCCTATGCCAGCAGCTCCCGAGAGAACCCGGGGCTTGGGGTCTGGCGGGACTTGGGTGAGGAAGAGTGGTGGCGGGGAGGACAGTGGCACACCCAGGGTGTTTTCTGAGACCGCGCCTCCCTTTGCATTACTAAACTTTTCCCTGTCTTTTCAGTTCTTAAACGTTGTTGGACTTCTAGCTTATCGAAATTACTGCTTGTGTGAAGTTCATTTGTTGACATAATCTATGAAAATCATAGAATGGTTTGGGTTGGAAGGAATCTTAAAGATCATCTGGTTCCACCCCCCACTGCCCTGGGCAGGGACACCTCCTGCTACACCAGGCTGCTCAAAGCCCCGTCCAGTCTGGCCTTGAACACCTCCAGGGATGGGGCAGCCACAGCTTCCCTGGGCAGCCTGTTCCAGTGCCTCACCACCCTCACAGTAAAGAATTTCTTCTAATATCTAATCTAAATCTCCCCTCTTTCAGTTTAAAACCATTACCCATCATCCTATTGCTCCACTCCCCAATAAAGAGTCCCTCCCCATCTTTCCTGTAGACCCTTTAGGGACTGGAAAGGGCTATAAGGTCTCCCTGGAGCCTTCTCTTCTCCAGGCTGAACAACCCCAACTCTATCAGCATGTCTTCACAGGAGAGGTGCTCCAGCCCTCTGAGCATCTTCATGGCCCTCCACTGGACCCATTCCAACAGGTCCATGTCCTTCTTGTGTTGAGGACTCCAGAGCTGGACGCAGTACTCCAGGTGGTCTCTCACCAGAGCAGAGTAGAGGGGCAGAATCACCTCCCTTGACCTGCTGGCCATACTTCATATGCTATATCTTACATGCTTAGAATGGGAATTTTCCCTTGTTAAGTATTTTCAATAGATTAAGCCAGTTAAGTATTTTTACATTTTGCGGTAGGTTTTGTGTTTGTTTAAAGTAGAAACTTACTTGTTTTAACCAGGTATGGATGGCGGAGCAGAAAATATCATATGATAAGAAGAAACAAGAAGAATTAATGCAACAGTATCTTAAAGAACAGGAATCCTATGATAATAGGTGAGAATTGGCGTAAGATCCCATATTTGCTGTCTCTTATTCTCATGGCAGTGAAGGACGTCTCATTGTGAGTTATTTGAAATATTATCTCCCACTGACCGTAGTAGTAGGAACGCACAGTGACTCATACGTTGATGTCTGATTAAGCAGGGGTCACAATAACTTCTTTAAAATGGCTTGTGTGTGTCACGTAATTAATTTCAAAATACGTTATGTTGCACAGAACAGCAGGTAACCTTCTATAGCAATGTATCTGAATCACACAGAAATCTGTCCTCCATAATTCTGTGGACACAGAGTTATGTTTCAGTGTTGACTGAAGTGTGTGATTTTTCATACACAATGGAGCACGCAAAAGTATTGACTGGTCTCTCAGGTTTTTTGATATTCAACTTCCGGTATTCAAATTAACGAATGAAAAAAATGCCAGTTATTATCACAATTTCCTGCCGCATATTTCTTTTTTTTTTTTTTCTTTTTAATAAGTAATACCAAAGTCAATGTTTTGTATGTAACACTCCAAACTCTGTCCTTTTTATTTAGGTTGCTTATGGGTGATGAGCGTGTGAAGAATGGTCTTAATTTCATGTATGAGGCCCCACCTGGAGCAAAAAAAGGTATTCTGTTTTCCTGATCATGAGCAGACAGTCAGGCAAAGCTGAAAACCCTCTGAAGAAATAAGCATAGTGTCTTTTATTTTAAAATAATGTGTGGTAATGCTAGAAGTACCTGGTGGATAGAAGCTAAAATAGTGAGGTAATGCTAGAAGGTATGACATTTAGTTCTTCCTGTGCAAATATGCAGAGATTTATAGTATGTAATAATTTTGATCTCACACTATTTTAATTTCTTTCAAACTGAGAATGGTTAGGGTTGTTTGTTGGTGTTTTTTTTAAACAATAGTTCGATGTGAAGGGAAAAACAGATAAAAGTTACTAAGTACCTGGTGGATACTCATATCAGAACTTAATTTTAGCAAAATCTGAATGTAGGTGCAGAACTAAGAAAACGTATGTCCTTTAAAAGAAAATGTGTTCCCTTTAAAATGCATCTTTCCCATGTGCGCGAAAACCCTTGGAAATAGTTGGATGGGCTCATTCTTGTAGAGCAAATTTTGCAATTATTTAACTTTAAAAGCTCTTAAAGTAATCTCTTAAGCTTAGAGCAAATGAAATTTTAAACTAGTGATTTTTGCTAAAAAATCTTTTTTTTTTTTTTAAGCTTTTAAAATTAAGTATTGTTGCTACTTCTGCAAAAAAAGTTTAAAGTTTTTTGTGTTTGTATATCAAGTCAATGTAGTTTAAAAGATGATTCGGGTTTTACAGGATTTGTAACTATGTACTAGAGGCTGATTATTTATATGTGCGCTCTATTTAAATAAAGCTACTTTCTGAGTATTTGCAGTGTTGTATCAGTATATAGCATAAAATGTTTTGTCTCCAGCTTAGACACCAGCTGCATTTTACATGTATAATTAATGTATCATTTCTTTTCTTTCCATGGTTTCTGAAAATTCAAAGAGGAGACTAAAGAGGTATTTCATTACATCATTTCTTTATGTTTTCTTCCTACTTAAAATGTATTAAAAAAAAATTTCAAACTTGCCACGTTTTCTGTTTTATAGCAAGAAGGAGAGACTGAGTACAAATTTGAATGGCAAAAAGTCGCCCCTCGAGAAAAGTAAGATGTCTGGATTTTATCCAAATAAAATATTTTTTTCTACTAACTTCTTTCAAATCTTTTCTTTTTTTTTTCCCCCTTTTTTTTTCCTGTTTTATTTTTGAGCAGATCACTGTTGTAATCCTGTCATGTCCTGGGAGTTAATTAGTAAAACTTGTAAACTGGAACTATTTCCTTGACCAGCTTAGTTTTTGTTTCAATTTTACATCCATATTTAAAACACTGTTAAAACTAATGTTTACCAGAAGTATAACTCTGAAATGGATGCACACTTAACAATAAAAGGTAGTTTTATATTATTATGTTTTTTAGGAAAATAGTGAATTGAGTATTTGTTTTCTTTTGTGTTTGTGTAACAGATATGCTAAGGATGATATGAATATCAGAGATCAGCCGTTTGGTATCCAGGCAAGTTACATAAATTTCACTCTGTGGATGTCTTGGGTATATTTCAAATATTATCTAACTGCAGAACATTCACATGGACTCTCTTAATTTTATCATCTGTTTCTCAGTGAGTTTAAAAGCTTCTCTTATGCCTAATAACATAGACATTTCTGTAAATGGTAAGCTGTATTGTTAACTAAATTAGGTCAATTTTTTTTTTTCCTTTTAGGTGCGGAATGTGAGATGTATTAAATGCCACAAGTGGGGACATGTGAATACTGATCGAGAATGTCCCTTGTTTGGCCTTTCTGGAATTAATGCGAGTTCAGTCTCCAGTGATGGTTCAGGTAGGCAGAGAATATCTCTTAAAGGTGCTGGTTAATATTTTTGGGGAGCTCATCACATTTAATTTTAGAAGGTCTGAGTTTATCATATTTCAAAGAGTTGATGAAACGGGGAAAAAAGCTTCTTTATTCCAAATGTAGGACCTACAATTTCAATTAATTATTTCAAATTACAGGGACCTAATTTTCTAATTATTAATGAAAATTCCGTTGTGACTGTTGCTTTGATTCTGTCTGTGGCAAAAATGCAGAAGCTGCAGTGACACATCAGAATGACAATATTTGTGTCACAAAAAAAAAATAATTAACATAATAGATTGTTAAAGACTGTACCAGTTCAGATTCAGGCAAACTGCTTGGAAAAGCTGGAATATATCAGTATATCCAAGTTAATCACTTGGAAAAAAGGAGAGGTTTGGGTTTTTCAAATATCTGTAATTGTGCTTCTGTAAGTGGATAAGCAATTGAAACCTAGATTTCCAAATGCCTGGTTTTCTTTCAGCTGGCTTCTTGCTGCTTCTCCAAGTACAATTATTTTCCTCTGTTAGCTTTCCTGTTACTTGAAGTCACACAGCATTTAGTGTTAGATGAGGTTTGAAGAAGTGGACATAAACATTCAAATTGAATAACTTTTTGCCTACTATACTTTGTTTTCTGTAAGTTGACCCAAGTTTGTAACGCTTAAGATTCTTGAAATTCTGGCATGTTAAAGAGGCGCCTGGTAATGTGGGTGAGTCTTCAGACTTGCCATACTGCGCTTTAAGGTCAAGTGCCATGTTGTGTATTCAGTTTTGCAGGGATACTATTAAAATTGCGTACTTGATAACATCCGGTTTTCTTCTGTCTTTCCTCAGGTTATCTATTTTATGTAGTAGCTCTTAGTTTTATTACATATTTAGCCTACCAACAACTTTCCTTTTCAGAATTAGATCACTTAGATATGTCATTTCTTTGAAATGAGGCCTGGAAGTTAAAGAAAATAGTGCCTCTTACATTCTGCTGCTTTTAGGCACTGTCTGATGATTATACCATTGTATTAGCCATCCTGTAGTTGACATTCTCAGCCTTTCTATTCAGTAGGTTAAAACATTAAATAATTTCCTTGCCTCTTTCTTATCTTAGGAGAAATAGTGCTTGAGCGTTTGGTAGTGGTAGAACTATATTGTGCAGCTTTTATGTGTCAGGTAGGCTTTTGTGCTGAAGAACTCGCTTCCACATGCCCCCGCCCCTGTTCAAATGATGTGAGTAAATTTTAGGGGTGTTTGGCTGGGAACACGGAAAGTATTTGTACATGCTTGCACAAACTTGAAAATGGACTCCTTATTATTCATAACAGTGTAATACGGACACTTTGCAGTGTCAATATAAGACTGCTTGTTTCAAACCTAACTGAGCTAACTATGTAGGTGTAGGCAATGTTTGACTGCTGTGGGTGTTTCCTAGTCAGAGAGATGTTCTCCGGGTAGCTTTCCAAATGATCTTTATAAGCCTAAAGAGAGAGATTTAGCACATGCTGTGAATTTTGCATGAAGGAAAGTGCTGTAAAACTACTTAGATGTTCTCAGACCGTGCCAATGCCCTCTCATTTTCAACTCTGGAATTTAGAAGACAGCATGCTATGCTGAGCATAGACTTTTTCATAGGTTGAGGAAGGATTTCAGGGAGTAGGGGTGCGTGACAGATCAGGTTTGTATATATAATTTGTATGACACTGTTCTTGGAATTGAATAGTCAGCTATAATGATATTGCTACTTTTTCTTTCAGGGAAACTGTATGTAAAAACACTGTAGGTGAAGTTTAAAACAGTTTAAAGTTCTTGATTTAATAGCAGATACAAAGCTTACAGGAAGTGGTAATATCATTAATTAGATCATCGAATAAAAGGTTGTCTGCTTTTTCTAACCTCAGGAATACAATCCTTTCATCAACTTTTCTAAAACTTCGTCTGATTTAATAATAAGCTACGTTACACTCCACTGACGACTTCTGGAAATTCCATGTATGTAAATGAAGTGCTACAGTTAAGTGAGAACACAAGTTATTGAATTCACTGATTCTCTTAAGGCTCATAATTCGTCTGCGTGGCATGTTAAGGCTTACATCACACATTAAAAAAAAAAAAAAAAAGACAAGACAAAAACACCACAACTGATTTGCTTTAGCTAAACACTGACACCAGTCATCCTGTGTTGTCTGGGATGGGAGTAAGTAATTATCTTTGTACCGCTGAGAGTTCTACCCAGTTATTACAGTGCTGCAGATCTGCAGTTAGCTCTGTAAAATTAACCTACACATGCTGAATCTGTGTCCACCTCAAAGAGCCTTCTTCTGTTGCTCTGTACAACACACCTCCTCAAGCTCTGCTTCTTCCTGCTTCTCTTTATCAGTAATTGCATGCACTCCTAAGCTGCTTTTATGTCTCTAGACAAATTTCGTAATTATTTTCTGATTATATTATAGTACTGCAAAAATATCTGCTGCCACACTGTTCTTATTTAGATTGGCTAGAACTGCAGAAAATACTGCTTTTTAAGGATCAGAGTTTTTTTATGAGATCATCTTTTTATGAAACCCTTCTATGGTTCATGAACTTGATTATTAGGTTTTAAAAAAATTCACAAAGCACTTGCATTGCTTCCCACACACACTCCTCCATGTATCACAAGTAAGTGTCTCCTCATGCTTAGAAAATGCGTAAAAAAACATGTAAATAGTCCAGAGTTTTCATTTATTGTGATTATCAGCAACAAAAAAAAATAATACAGACCCACTTGACTTCCAAGGTCTGAACTCGAAAGTACAATTTTCAGAAGCTGTCTGTTTCTAGAATGTAGAAGAAAACATGCGCCTCTGAAGAGAACAATGAATAGTGATTTCAAGGGCAGGGAATGATTGCTTATAGTGTATAGCAAGTCTGGAGTGTGTATTTAATTTATTTAACTTTTTTTTAATAGCTAAATGTGTAAAAACACATTTGCAACCAGCTCTTCAGAAAGATTTGAAAAATGTTGGGCTAAATTATTTGATCTCACTAATTTTTAATTAATAATACTTTTAAAGGTCAGGAAGTAATTCCATATGTGGAAAGTCATCACTGAAAGCTTGTTCCTAGCTTGTGTGTCAGGAAATTGAAATATAAATATTGTCCCATAAATTAAAGGGTACATCTGAGAAATACAGATACAATAAGGAATAAAGGTGAAACCACAATAACATTTCAGTGCAATAGAGAATATACCAGGGCTCCAATTAGTTTATGAAACTAATGGTATTAGGAGGACCAAATTTGCGCTATAAATCACTGAAACTTTTTTTTTAAAGAGCAAATCTTTGGAATTTTTGGGTAAAGTCTTTGAAAAGAGCTCTATTGCTTTGAAGTTATTTACTTGGTAGCACTTTATTTCCTCTGATTTATAGTCTTTTCATCCTAATAAAAGATGATCTCATATCCTTTTCTTGCAAACTGAACTGAATAATATTTTTTTTGTCTAGGCAGTGCATGGTAGTTATGCTACCTACATTTCAGTTAGGATTTTTCAAACTTTGAAAATACTCTCCCTTGTTAGAGCACACCATGCCTCAGCACAGTGTTGGAAGATGCTAATCTGTGTGCTGTAGAGCATCCTGGCTGGTAATGAATCTCTGAGCAATCAGTGCTTGGGAACCCTCAGCCTCCTGGTTGTGAATCTGATATTCTAAGGATGTTGGCATCACTAATTTCTGCAGAAGTAGTTTTTAAGAAATGGTCCGGTTCCCTGTAGGAGACTTTTAACAGGCCTTGTTCTTCTGAACCTTGTTGTTGTTCTGCTTTAGAGAAGCACGCTTAACACACAGGGAAATAGATGACTTTGTTTTGGTCACTGCTGTCTTTATGCATTTACTCAAATGTGTTTCTGTCCACAGAACAGTAATGGTAGAAGCTTTGGGTGCTCTGCTGTAAAGGACTGAAACATTTTGCGCATACAAGTTGAGGAACCACAGGAGAAGTTTATTTTATTAATTTGACTCATGGCTGAATTCCATCACGTAATAACTTTGAAGTCTTTAAAAATCCCTAGTGTAGAAGGGTAACTGCTTTCAGGAACATTACTGAACAGAGTGAATTAACCTGGAAAGGAAACAGAGTGGTTTAGCCCAGGTGGGCATCTCAGCCCGACACAGCACTTGCTCACTCCCCACCAGTGCGATGGGGGAGAGAATCAGAAGGGTGAAAGTGAGAAAAGTCGTGGGTTAAAACAGTTAAATAAGTAAAGCAAAAGCTGCACGTGCAAGCAAAGCAAAACAAGGAATTCATTCACTGCTTCCCATGGGCAGGCAGGTGTTCAGCCATCCCCAGGGCAACAGGGCTCCATCACATGTAAGGGTTACTTGGGAAGACAAACACCATAACTCCGAACATCCTCCCCTTCCTCCTTCTTCCTCCTCAGCTTTATACACTGAGCATGATGCCATATGGTCTGGGATATCCCTTTGGTCAGTTGGGGTCAGCTGTCCCAGCTGTGTCCACTCCCAGCTTCTCGTGCACCCCCAGCCCACGCGGTGGTGGGGTGGGGAGCAGAAAATGCCTTGATGTTGTGCAAGCACTGCACAGCAATAGCTAAAATATCCCTGTGTTATCAACACTGTTTTGGTCATAAACCCAAAACATACCCCCCATAGAAGCTGCTGTGAAGAAAATTAACTCTATCCCAACCAAAACCAGTACGAATAGTGGTAGCCACAGTATTGCTAACAAATCTTTATGCATGTGTAAATGATTGGCATTTACCTAATTTGAAGGACATTTTCGTCTTTCTCCTTGGTCAAAAGCAAAAGCTTTTGACAGAAAAAGAGGGTAAAAAATTGTTCTATTAGGATAACAGAATTATTGAGTTAAAAACAAGAGCATCCTTTCCCCATCCTTCCCTTTCTTCCTCCAAAAACCGGGCCTTCAAAGGTCGTAGTTGAACGGTGACTTCAATTTAATAAAAGCCATGGGGATAATGTGGTTTTTTTTTTTAAATGCCCAAGTCAGTGACTTTCAGTAGCATTTAGACTCCTTACTTGAATGAAAAAAAAAAAAAAAGTTTAAGTAACGCAGATGCAGTTTTATCCAAACGAGTAGGTCACGTTTTCAAGAGAAATAGCACGTGAACAGAACAGTGAATTAGTGCTTCATCTCATGTTCCGCCAAAAAGCAAAGGTGTTGCATTTCAACATTTTTTGATATTTTGTTGGCAGAAATTTTCCGGAGTAGTCAGCTATTAGAAGGTGCTTCAAAAAAAAAAAAAAAGGCAATCCTGCTTTATTCTTCAGATGTTTGAGAACTGCACGCTTGACTTTTAATTGTCATTGTTTACTTTGACACTATATAAATGATGTCTCTCAGCACACAAAGAAAATATTCAAGATCACTTGATACAAGTTAAGTATCTCTTTTCTTCTAATTTTTTTCCTCCTTCAGAAAGAGAGCAAAACCAAATGTCTTATTTGGGCTCAGACTATTTTTTCAGCCTCAGAGGAAATGTTTGAATTAAAATGAAACTCCTATGTCTGATTTAGTTGCATTATCTAAAGTTCTTGTTCTGTTTCTCTATGAGGAAAAAGAAGAGCTATTGATTGCCTATGTACAATTTTTTTCACACCATAAAATAACCACCAATATAGGGTTTTTTTCTTTCCTATAAATTCTATAAGCTGTGATTCTCTTATTTCAGCAGAAGGATACTGGTCTTTGAATCTTATATGAAGACTGTATTGTAATCTTCCTCTTTGCACCTAAACTGATTGATTGACAATTGCTGATTTGGATTCAGTGTTGGATATCTTGTATGCAAAGACCAGTCATGGACTTCAGCTTGTTCCGGTGGAACTGCTGCAGCACGAAAGCGTGTCTGTGGCACAGAACTGTGTTCTGTGAGAAAAGACCGCTGTCTTTCAAGATCTGACACGCACTGCAGCGATCCAGCAAACAAAAATAATTACAATCAGTACCTTAACTTAGGCATGGTGGCTTGGTTATTTTACTTCTGGGACCGTTTTGCTAATCTAGCTGGTAATTCACACACAAAAAAATAATAATCTTACCATTAAAAAAGCGCCTATTGAATAATATCTCACCAGTGAATAGAGATTATTTTTGCAATAAGGCAATTTCAGTGGATGTGGTTATCATGGGATAATCACACCCCTGGGGTACAGTCTTGTCTGTAATCTCCCAGGAGTGTAATTATTTCATGATAACTGCACCCCCTGGTGTTGCATTATTTCCATTATGAAATTCTTAGTTTTAAATATAAAGTAACTTACTTTGATCACTGGAAACTGCAAAGTAGTGTTAGAATGTTCCAGCTGTGAGGCTTACAGAGACCAACTTATAAGATTTACTTCTCCTTTACAAAGCTAAATTAGGCAATCAAAATGCTTCTTTGGGCTAAACTGATTTGCAGGGGTTTTTACTGATAAAATCCAAACTTTCAAAGTTCAAACAAGATGAAAATATCAGTTGTGGTTCTGACTTTATGGGCCACTGTGTATATATGCATGTATAAAATATGTAATATATACCAGCAAAAAACCCAGGTCACTAGCATCTAAAAGTTTGCCTGTTTTTTACAATGTTTTTTTATCATTAACTAGCAGCATCTGTTGATTTTTGTGCTTTTCTGTGCTTTTTTTTGGTGAAGCCTGAAAAGCCTTTGACTTTATTAGAACAGAGACTGGTGGGTTTTCTGTGCAAAATGTTTTGCACTAATACTGTTATTTTGCTTCAAAATTGCCTGCAACTTTCTTGGTCAGGTGAAATTAGAACAAACTAAATACCTCTTTTTCTTTTTTTTTTTTTTTCCTGCAAGCAAACTGCCTTGCTCAATGACGGTTGAAGCCGGGGACGGGGGGGATTACTAAAAAGCTATGAATGCTTACAACTTGTATTGTATGTTTTTAGAACTAATAACCTGCTAGGAATCTATTACTATCTTATGAAATAAGACTGGTGTCTCAAATGGGGAGGTAGTTTTACGAATGGTATAGTTTGACATGGGATGTTGCGATTAAAAAGGGTTCTTGTGCTCTTGGCCTGTGAAACCCCAGCCTGGAGAGTGATGGGCATCCTTCTACTTCGAATGTTTTACAGTCAAGTAGCTCCATGTGTGATCTGTCCAGTGAAATTACCAAGAAGAGTAGTGTAAAATGATTAGCATGTTGTGGAAAATTCAGGCAAATAATGGTAAAAATGTATTGAGCAACATGTATCTAGTGTCTTATAGTCTACCAAGATAAATTCTAGGTACGTCTATGTAAATGCAGCCTTCTAAAAACGCAGTATCAGCTCCTGGAGTTTGTGCCCTCTCTTTTCATTGCTTGAGAGCCCATAAACTAATTGTGGTTGTGGTTTCCATCAGTCTGTCACGTAGTGTGTTCAACTCTTCTTTAACTTTTGGGTGAAATTCCTTTCCATAGTAATCATTGAAATTATCAGACGTATGGAGGCAGCAAAGAAGGAAATCTGTATCTATGTTATATTATATCTGTATCTCACTGCATTTTTTCAGGGACAAATGTGGTACTTTTTTGTTTCCCAACGGATGAAAATCTGCATTGTATCAGGAATGCAGAAATTGATTTAAGCATTCTCCTGAATCTATAATAACAAAGAAAAGGTATTTGAATATGTTAACTGTGAATATTTGTATAAACGGTCACCTGAAGAAACATACAGTGTATGAAGCCTTCCTTTATGATCTGCAGCTGAGACCTTTGATTGTGAACAGTAGGATTCTTAACTAAATCTTCACCTAGTTTAAGAACTGTCACATTTTAGAATAATCCTCCATTTATGTTTCAGAAGCCTCTATATTTGGTGTGAATGCATAAAATACAGGTTTCTATTAGAAGTCTTGTGCTTAGCATTTGAGCAGTAAGTAGGGATTCCTATAGCAGTTTGATAATGTTAAATGGTTTTTACTACTCAAAAAAAAAAAAGTAAAAAGGAAACTCGGGTTTCTCTGAAATGCCCTATGACAAAAGCCTGGCAAATTATACTGAAATTCTGTGATAAAGTGTTAAATTCAGTTGAACTACAGACCCGCTGAAGAAGAGCTAATTAAAAGCCAGAGGTTTTTTTATTCATTGATTTCTCTCAATGCCAACTGCAGCAGTTGCTTTGAAGTGTAAATATGGTCTGAATGCAGTCGTCTCTGAAATAGATGGGAAAATTATCAGTAAAAAATGATCAATTCTGAATTAGTGGAGGCAGCATAAATTTGCTATGTTCTTCATGACCAGGATCATGATCACATAATTTTGATAATAGCTCTTTGTCCTGTAGATAAATAGGTGTCCACTCATATCTCTGTCACAACCGCAATAAAAGTTCACAGACGATACAGTGCGATTAGGCTCAGTCTGTAATTTTTTTCCATTTTTGTTCAATTTCCTTTGAAGCCATATTTAAAAAAAAAAATATGAAACTCTGTGGATAGCACAAAAAAAAGTATATGAATGTATTGACAAAACTGTCTGCCAGTTTCAAAGTTAGTTTCTCTTTTAAAGCAAAACCTAAAGAACCTTGTATCATATGCTATGCCTTTGCTACCACCCAGAGAAGGCAGAGTTCTGAATTCCAAGTATATTCATCCTTCGTGTGATTGTGTGCTAAACTGAAACCCACCGGCAGAATGGTTTTCTAAAAACTAGTTAATGTGAAAGAGCTGTTTGCATGTGTATGTGTATATTTTTCACAGCGGAGCATAGCCTTAGCATCCCTGCTACTTAGAAAATCAAATTTCAGTTTGGAAGAGTTATGGCCTCATGTTGTCCAAGATGTATAGAAGGCGGAATAAAGACAACATGCTTTAGGCCTATTTTGCTAATAAAACATACGTAGTAATAAAGGATAAGCCTTGAAAGTATCTTGTCTTTGATTCATAAATTAATTTTTAAGCATGGGAGTGGAGTATACTGAGTGTGATGTATACTGACGAATTTGTAGCAGATAGGTCAGTGTGCTTTGTTTTCATTTACGTTCATGTAAATTATCTCTCTATTACCAAGTCAGGAGAAGTCTGACGGTATGATAATGGTGATATTTTTAGATTAAGAAGATCACATCTATAAATCAAAAGATGTCCCACACCAGAACACATTCTCAGGAAGGGGAAGCTCTACAGAAGCCCTATTCTGAGGAATCTGTTTTGATGATACACAAAACAAGCATTAGTTAAAATAAAGGTAAAAAAGTTGTAATTAAAATGACATCATAAAGAATCTGCTGCTTTTTTCAGTAACTTTTATATTGAGTAGTATGTTTTGTTTCATGACAGTACATAACAGCAGCCACTATCAAAGTACAACTGGTTACTGTAATTTCTGCTGCCACAGGTGCGAATAGGGGTTACACTATTACTGCTTCTTATCTCTTTGCTTTCGCTATGTATTCCACAATAAAAACCCATTTAAAACTTAATTGATTGCAAAGAATAATTCAGTTTGCTCATCTGCACTGGTGACAGCAGTGAAAGCTTTTATCAATAAATTGAGCAGACACTGTCAAGTCTATGCATCATGAGTAGATAGAAGTAAAACTGCTATTTTTGGTGATACTGGCAATCATAACATTATGGTCTGTCCTTACTGCCGCTGAAACCGTTGCAGAAAAAGTGATATTAAATCACAGTCGTTATGAAAAGAGGTTTTAGCATACTGTTCTGTAATATTGGATAATTTGAAAAATGTGCTTTAGACATTTTAATGGAGGCCTGCTAGATGGTGTGTTACAGCGAGCATTGTTCTCCCAAGAGGAGCCCTGTGCCCGTGCCTCTTAGAGGAAGCATTCTGGGAACCACAGCGCGTTACATACACTCTGCATTTGTAGCTTCAAGAGAAGGACAAGACAAAATCAAAAATGATAGCCGCTATAGGTCTCTCTTGTTTCTGGGCGGGGAGCGGGGATAAGTAGTAAGGTGGGGTAGGAGAGCTTGCTGTAAGCTGGGCATTTAAGTGATTGAAATCCAGAATTATATTTCCCCCCCAGGTTGTTTAATAGAAGCAGAATCGATTCTGTTAAACTCATCTCAGTTAAGTGTGATAAGAAATCGGAGTGCTCTTTGTTATAAAAAAGCAATTTGACAACATGTTGTAGAAATCCTCGGATGATATATATCCTTCTGCAATCCGGTATAATTGATGCTCACGTAGGCTTCAGAAAAATTCTGTTTACCACTCTTCTGTTTATTTAATTGTACAAATATTATAAAGTAATTGTACAAATATTATAAAGATGCACCAATAGCTGTCAAGCTATGGTCGCACTCAGGTTGTACTTTGAGAAGACTAAAATCCTTCTTTTCACGCTTCATTGAATGGTTTGAGTTTCCAGATTTTGTGCCCTAACTCTGAGTCAACTGAGCTATCTGGATTTTTTCCTTAAATAGTGTCTTAAGCAGAAGATAATGGAGAGAATTAATGCAGCAAGAACTTCTGTGGGAAGTAAGAAGCAGGAAGAAACTGTAGTCTATTTGCTTGACAACACTATTTCTTGAGAATTATAAAGACCATGAAATGAAAAAATATTTTTAAAATCCTTTAGTGGGTCTCTAACTATGGAGCCTCTTTTGTGCAAGCCCTGAATATAACTTTAAGTACCTGTAGCTGTAGAAAACTTAACAAGTTGTCAGTTGTCTTAATGCACAAAAATAAGTATGATATCAGCATGCAATTAATTCCACTATATGATAAAAAGCTTTTCCGAGACTATGAATTAATTTAAAGCAGATAAATGTTTTAGTTTAAAACAAGTGTCATCTGGAAAAGTTTTAAAGGTTTTTTTCTTTTCTTTTTTTTTTCCCTATCAAAATGTAAATTCCAGAAAATAAGCTTGACAGTCATATTCAAAAATAGCAAGGTACTGTGTTTGACTTATTTCAGAAAGAATAAGAAGCAGATGATGAAACATTGTAACTTTGAAGTTATTTTTAGTTTGCTGGTGGATGAATGCTGAGAGACTAGTTGTTAGAAGTCGTAGCAATCATCTATTTTTACAGGATTCCTGTCTCTAATGTTCTGTCAACTCATGGCATAATGTCATCTCTAGATGGTTTCACCTGCATGAGATCACACAGGTGGCTCCTTCACAGACTGTCGCACAAGTCCGTAGGGAATGCATGTATGAGGACATCAGTTTTCACAGTACACAAAGTATTTTTCTATGCCTGATGTAGGAGTGATTTCTTGCAAGTTGACGGGAGCTGTTCAAGAGTACTTGGCTAACATCAGTTCCCAAGATTTTAGCCAACTGAGAGCCTCTCAGCTCAAACTTACCATCTGTTTTACAGTTTATGACTTAATTGGAATGTAAACAGATGAAGATATATGGCTATCAGGTATACTTGGTACCATTTTTTCTGAAGATCTTGGAGGGTGTAGTCATAACCCAAAGACAGGTGAAAAGACTTACCTCTGGCTAATTTCTTTTCAGTAATTTTACTTTTCAGTTAAGCCTCTCTAATTCTCTGAAATTAACAGCGTGTTTTTAGACAGTGTCTGCTACCAGAGCAATAAGGCCTGATGCTACTAGTGAATACCAAGGAATGGTACGCAGAGAGGCTCCTGCTTATACTTATTGCTAGAAGCAGGAGAGCATAGAGAGGTCGCACCTGTGGGGAGGAGTGGACAGGACGGATGACCCAAAACTGACCAACGGGGTATTCCATCCCATCGACATCATGCTCTGTATAAAAGCTGAGGGATCAAAGGGGTCAGGCTCTTTCTTCGGTGGCCAGTGTCCAAGGAGGACTCTGTCTGTTCATCTACCTTTGATCCCAATCCATGCGTTCCTGAATCCAGATCCTGAGTTCAGCTCCCATCCGTTGCTGAGTCCAGTCTGGGACGTTCCCAGTGCCTGACGGTGATGTGATCCTCATCCTGGGAGCTTGATACGGGTTGTATATATTGTATATATATTTTTTCTTATTAATATTATCATCTTTTTATTATTTTATTATTAATATTTCATTAGTTTAATTTCTTTTCAACTCCTAAGTCTCTCTCTCTCTCCTCCTCTGAAGGGAGAAAGGTTAAAGAGAGCATCTGTCATTTGTTCAGCGGCTGGTCCTGCCCAAGCCACGCCATTTACCAGGCAAACCAAGTTTGATCACGCTGGGCATAGTCTCGTCTCCAGCAAGCAGGACTCCGCAATCAATTCACACCAAACAAAGGAAGAGGCCCTCTACCAGCCAGTATGCTGGTGGCTTCAAGATTTAAGCTTTAGCTCCTAAATAAGGAAAACCTCTCTTCAGACCTCTCTTAAGTGAGGTTCAGTGTTTGCAGTTTCTTTTACCGTTTTTATCTCCCTCATTTGTATTACCCAGGAGAAATCCTCTACTTAATTTTATAGTGTGGAAATAGGAATGTGATTGTTTGCTCACACATTCAGGCATCTTCATCTCTTAAGACTGTGTGAAGAAGCAGCCCAAAAAAAAGTGTGTTACAACCCTCCGTGCTGTCATGTAAAATAGGTGTGCCGAGGAATCTCAGGAGACCTCAAACTGTCACTGATATTTCAAAGAAAATCAGATCTGCCTATCAAAATCATTAAAGTTAATCATGTTGAGGCATGGATGGGAAAAGAAAGTCTCCAAGCATTTGATTCCTTTGATTCCAAGCAAAGGAGTTCCATTATGAGAGTAAATATTTTCTTGATTCTCGTTGTTGTGTTGCAGAAAGCAGGTAGTGATAGAGGTTTGCTATTAAGTTGTGCAGCCGTTGTCAGATATAATGTCTTGATTGAACTTCTTGTCCTGGACTTGTAACCAGAAAGAAAGTAGTCTCTTTAGGCTTCCCAGATCAGATACTGTTTTCTCCCTGTCGTGGTCTACTTGAACAAACACAGCGATGCAGCCTTGCTGTCATTGGGCAGCAGAACTTTTGAGAAGTTCAGTGGCATCAGCTGTTCAGACAAAAAGCGCGAGCAGGTTTACCTGCGTCGTCCTCAAAAATGTTGATATATTTTAAACTGCAAAGATCACACGCTGCAAGAGAGTCCTCCAGAATCAACTGTAATGGACAGTGTGCTTCTGGCGTGCCTGGCTGGGGTCTGCACACGGAAGGGTTGTGAAACAGGACTGTGTTTTGAGTGTACTTTCCTTTATGGGCTTGTTTTATTTTCTGAATCTCATTTCCTAGGGTTTTCTAAAACCTTTTATGTATAAAGCTTCATGGAGATTCTTGCATCTCCTCACAAGCTAGGATGAGCCTAAATTACTATTTCCCTCACTATTAAAGAGAGACCAAACCAGGCATCATTTATTTTATAAACCACTTTAGTCTCAAGGTTCTGTAGGTGCATTTGATGTAATTTGTATACATCCACAAAACAGGAATAACAGTGATTTGTTACCTGTCCTTGTCATGGTAATACCATGCTGCAACTAAAAAACTGTAGCTGGAGCTATGAGCGTGTCCTTGATGTCATTAACAAACAGAGAAACAGAACTCATATAAATTTATTTTTAGCTTAGTTTGCTTTCCTTCTAAGCTTACCTGTGTTTTTAGTTTTTAAACCTAGTGCTGATTTTGCCTCTAAAAAGCATATGGAAGCTACTCAAAAGTTTGCGTGTGGTTTCATGTTGGATCCCAGCTTGAGCAGCCACTACAGGTCTCTTGTTCACTTGCATCAATCTGTGAGTTACAGCACGACTGATGTCCACTGGGCACAAATGCACAAAAATCAATAGTATTGTGCATTCATTATCAGCTTTTTGTGTAAAAGAGGAAATTATTTTGCCTACCTCTTTCTAGTGTAATGCACAAAGAATGCCTGAAAGGTCTGTTTCTTGAAACTAATTTTGAACTGTGCTTTTGAAGGCGGATTCGCCTTCGTGCCTCGCTGGTCTCGATTCTGCCTGTAGTCCCTGTATGGAACCACAGAGTTAGGGCTTCTGTCTTAGTTCTTTTGCTAATCTCCTGTATACATTTGGATAAGTTGTGTTCATCTATTTATCTAATCATGGTAATGAGGATAATTAGGTGTCCCATACACGTCAAAATGTGTACAATGCTGAGACACTGGAGGGAGAATAGCTGGTAAGTTAGTTAGGTCACTTTGTTAGGGAGTGGTTCCTACTGCCTTTCAGTAACAAGGGGGATTCCAGGCTTCAATCTGGTCACATGTTTTGGGTGTCTTCAAGATGGTGAAATCTTCTTTCATGACTCTACACTTTGTCTCCGTTCAGCTTCCTCTTACAGGGTATTTGACTGAATCGCATGGCTGTTTTTTGTGGCCTTTTCAAATCAAGACATCACCTGGTGCCAAATTCTGTTGTTAGGTTTCTGTCTTGTGTTGGTTTCTGTTCCAGCCAGAGTAGATTTGGGCAAGCAGAGCAAGGTTTTAAGTCTGAAATATGCAAAAAATGTAAACACTGGTGCCCATATACATTTATTAACAATCAGTGAGCTTACTTTTACACTATAAGATGTAAAAAGAAAAATCACTTTTGGTAAAATATATGGGAGGGGGGAATAACCCCCTACTTAACAGAAGTGTAAACTCAAGGAAAGACTAAAAGGTATCTCATTAGAAAATTCTTTTGCCTGGCAAAATAAGGAACTTGTGAATGTAAAGTCAGTAAACCATATTCAAGGTTTTATCCTCTTCCTTCCTGCTTTACCCATAGGCCTGTTTGTTTCTGTAAGCAGTGTATTTATTATACAGGAAAACTGACAAAAAGTTGGAGTTGGCATTGTTTTGAGAAAGTGCTGTTTTACTTTCCATATATTTTCCGTAGTAAAAATCTCCCTTCCCATACTTCTCTGTGTTAAAAAATGTATGAGTTTTGTCCATCTCCACAACTAAGAAACTCTTAAAACCACAAAGCAGGATCGGTATGTTTCACCAGAGTAGTTAATCTTATCATTTACAGTTAGTTTACTGAAGTAATGGTAATTGTTAGTTATTTTACATCCCTTCTAATTAATATTTACCTTGTACAGTAGTGCTAATTCATTGAGAGTAAGGTTAGTGAATGAACTAGTGAGAAAATGTACTGAAAGTAACCTAACAAAAGTGTGTATGTTTAGGATGAAGGATCAGACAAGTACATGAGGTTTTGGCGATCACAGGTATTCAATTAAAGCAAAAGAGTGAGTTACTGGGTTTACAAATTATGCCGTCAAGTCTGAACGATCCAAAATACATCTTGTATTTTACTCCTTGTTAGATGTTTACAAAGAAAAATAAAATGTGCCTAAAAACACCTACTGTAATGCAATATATAGCATATTTCTTAAACTGTCGAAACAGAAATCTCTGAGGAGATAGCAGCCTAGAGACCTGGCATATCTGGTGGTCCCTAGAATAAGTACAGACGTAGATAATTTTTGCATGTATTTATTTATTTTCCATATGTATATTGAGTTTCTACTAATGGTTACTTTTTACATTTAAGTTCCAAAATTTGTGTCGTTCTGAAAAATGTGATACGAAAAATGTCGTATGGAGAAATAAGGATTAGTGACATATTAAAAGTGCATTTTGCCATTGTTTTAAGGGAGAGGAGGCCCCTATGAGTCTTACTTAATGTGCTTTCTTTAGGTTTCCTGTGCCTTTTTACTATACTAAAAATATATTACTAGACTTACCTAAATATATTGTTTTCAACATGGCAAAGTTACATAAGAGAATCCCCTTGTACTTAAAGAAAAATGCAATTATTTTCTATTCTGAATCTCCAGACTGCTGTTTTAGAAAATCATATCTGATTATTTGCTCAGCAGAAGATTATTGAGTTGATTTAGCTGTGATTTTACTTAACAAAGCTTCAACTGAATTCCCACTGTGGAGTCCAAAAAAGGTAGAGAGATATAAATGATACATTCAAACTGTGATTTTTGTGAACAGGGCCATCAATGCACCCCTCGGAGCTAATAGCGGAGATGAGAAACAGTGGGTTTGCACTGAAACAAAATGTGCTGGGGAGAAACTTGACCGCAAATGATCCATCACAGGTAATGATCTTTTTACCAGTAAGCTGAAAATGTCTATAAATCTAAATGTGATTGCTTGTGAATTGCTACTTAATGTTTTCAAATATGCATATCCATAGGAAAGCTGAATAGCTATACCAGTAGAAAAATGTCCAAAAACTTACTGTTTTCCATCTCCCCATTTTCAGTCAGAATGGTGAATCATAAATTACTTCTTTTAAAACCACATATAATAAATTAAATCCCTCCTCTGGGTGACTAGAAATAGAATTTTTCATAAAGGGGATGGTTAGGGGATTTGCCGCATACTTCTGATGCAATGCTAGCCTTTGGATTAAGTTTGAGGAAGTATGCGCAAATAATGCACAAATAATGCACAATAATATTGACAGGAATGCTGTATCTGAAGAGTTTTTTACTTGATTGACTATTGTTACATCGGGTATTTCTGGGAGTGAAAATGTTTAATTGTTTTTACTTAGATTGCAGAAGGTACATTTCTGATTCAGGTGCTTTAATAAAAATGTAAAGTGAAAATTTCGTAAACACTCCTTGGGTGAGCCGCCATGAAATACCCTTTGTTCATCTGGCAGGGTAGTCAAACCACTAGTAAACAGGGATGACGACCCTCAGCTGGTCTTGAAATCTTGAGTAAATCAACAATTCATTGTGTCTCCACAGATGGATGTACATTTAAAAAAGCTAGGTACCCCAGAAAAATGTAGCATATGGGCATTGTTAAATGAATCACAGTGATATCGGTATGTTTGGTTTATGTTAGGTATGGTGGGGTTTTTTTGGAAGAGCTTTTTAATCTTTATTTCTTCTTTGCCCTCCTGAGTGTGGCTAAAATTAAAAACATCACGGTGGAGAACTGTAGCGTACCAGATGCACGTAATTGGAAGAATTCAGGGTCTTCAAAGTAGCTATGCTTTGCTGATTGCGTTACTGTATGTAGATTATATGATTACAGTATTTTGCATTGCTAGAACACTTTATGAACGTTTAAAGACTAATAACACAACAGTGAGGTAGATGTGTGTTAATACCCATTTTCCTAATGACTAAACCGAGACAGAAAAGTAATTTGCTTAAATTACTCTGGGTTCGAGCAGGACTAGCATCTTACCTATTCATCCAAGCATGATAACAATGGAGTGACTTATCCTGGGGAATCACGTGGGCTCCAAAATTGGCTCGTTTTTATTAACTATTTCAGAAATGTTTCTTTCCCTAGCAGTGATTTTTTTTCATATGTTACTAATAACTCCTGTTGTATAACCCCCCCAATTATAACACCTACTCAGCTTTGAGGCAGTTTGCTGCTCTTTCCAAAGAGTCTTAAGCTGACTTAGTAATACAGATGTGTTTGTGCCTGTGCAAAAATACAGTGTATAGAGGCATCGCTTTTAATACAGAAAGCTGAATGAAGAGGTTATTTTTATATATAACTACTTAATGTCTTACCACTTATTCCTAGGAATTTGTTGCAAGCGAAGGAGAGGATGATCCAGAAGTTGAATTTTTAAAATCACTGTCAACCAAACAAAAACAGAAACTTCTAAGGTAAGTGTGGTACCTAGGGAGGGGATCTGTATCGCCAGTGGTTCTGACTCCATGATTGTCCCCGTAGCTCTTCTAAGCCATTGAAGAATTTAGCACCGTCAGTACAGAAGAAAATCAGCTTAGTTTAACGTACAGTTGACCACAAATGGCATTCTGCAGCATAGTTTTTTAATCCAGTTGTTTTAATCTGTCTGTTCTCATCTACTTGTGATGCCTTTGCACTGGGGCTTGTTTCCAGTTTAACTGGGACGCTGAAATAATAACAACTGGCTCACTGAAGGTGCTGTCAGTAGCTATTTTAAAATATTATTTTGCACTCCAGTGTTCACAGTATCTTCTTCCAGGCTAAAAATTCTATGTGCTTATTTACTGGTTTACAATTTGGCAAAGTTTGCTATCTTCTCCTGTGCGGCTACACTGGACCTGACGTTGCACCCCAGGGCCAAGGTTGGCGTAGCTCCACGCTGCGCTCGGATCAGGGCTTAGAGTTTGCTGCGCCAGCAGAGGGAGCTCCCCGTGGCTTTGTAGTTAGAATAAAAAGTTAATGAGGTTTTCGTTCTTTCCTTCTGCCCTACTGATTTCATATTTTAGGTGGCTTTTTTTTTCCTCTCTGTTAATTTGCAACGTTATCTTGAAATAACCTGAAAATGTTTAAAATTAAAAATATTAACTAGTGCCCAGTAGAATTATCACTAATTAAAACAGACTTTTAGGTTAAAAGACATTCTGTATATGGGGAGTGAGAGGAGGGGAGAAGAGTGAACGGCTGAGCAGGTACATGAAGTATTTGCATATATAATAAATAATTCTCTGAAAACAGTTGGCATATTTTATGTTGCTTTTAAGTAAGGAATGTGTATGTAGTTTGAGTAATTTAAAACGGTATTTTATTTGAACTTCTGGTGGCCCAACACAATGAAATTATAGTTTGAAAGTTGAAGTTCGGTAAATATTTGAGTCCTTTAGATTTTACTAGTTTGAAGGGATTTTATTTTTAATACACTGAAAGTAATTTCGCTATTCAGTCACTGATTTTTTGAGAAGAATAAACACAGAAATCAAAATAAAAACTAGGTGAAATCAGTCAAATAGCAGTGAATGCGCGTGCATGATGGAATATTGTACTTGTGGCTAGAAAATTTAAATTTTTAGTTGTGATGGGTTATTGAAAATACCCGTATTATTTGCCTGGAGAATTCAGAGACGTAGGCTTTAGAGTCTCAGTTTCCATCATTAATAGAAAGTGAATGCTGATTGCATTTTTTTTCATTTTCAAAATCTCTTAAAAAAATGCACAAACAAAAGCAACAATAATTTTCCAAAGTCTCCAGAGCAGGCTGTCAAGGGAAAAAAAAAGCCCTATGGAATGTATTTATTCCTAGTTACAAGGCCAAATTTGACGTATCTTACTTACCTTTTTTAAAATTAAAGAATTAAAAAATCCTATTCCGCCCATTTTGAGGGAGCAGCTGTGCATTAAAGGAGGATTCTTACTATGGTTAACATCAGGTTAGAAGTTTAAAAATAATACTTTGCTGAAAGAGGAGAGGAATTCAACATGTTTTTATGGAAAATAGTGTATTTACTGTGTAGGTCATCAAAAGTAGTGAACTTTAGAAAGACAGTGACTTTGTAATTTAGAGTATCTTAACTCATCTGATTGCACTACTCTTCTATTTTGGAAATAAAAGGAAGTTGGATCGTCTGGAGAAGAAAAAGAAAAAGAAAGACAGAAAGAAGAAAAAGCAGCAAAAGAAAAAAAGCAAAAGTAAACACAAGAAGCATAAGATGAGATCCTCTTCCTCATCCTCCAGTGAGACTTCAGTAAGCAGCAGCGATAGCGAGACTGACAGCAGAGATAAAGCAGCACAAAAGAAGAGGTATTCTAAGAAAAGAAAAAAAGACAAGTTTTCAGAGGCTAGCAGCAGCAGCGATTCAGAAGGAAAGGCAAAGACTAGGAAGGAAAAACTTTATGAAGATCTCTCCAGTAGTCACGGTAACAAGGACAAAGATAGGGAGAAGTACAGACTTTTAAAGCGAGATAGTTCTGCAGAGAACAACAAATGGAGCTCCTGTGAGGGGGAAAGAAAGTCCAAAAGCAGATACCATAGCACCAGCAAGAGAGAGACTGAAAGAAAGGAGAGGGACAGTAGAAGCCAAAGCGTGGATGAGGGGAGCAGGAGAAGTCCTTGCACTAGTCACGGCCGTTCCAGGCAAAGGCAAATACGACAAAGTCCAAGTCAAAGCCCTGGTGAAGAGCGGCACAGGAGAAATGAAACCAGAAGCCCCAGCACGGATGTGCACAGAGAGAAGAAAAAATACAGGGAGAGCTATGGGGACAAGTGCAGTAAAGCGGAACACAGAGAAAGGAGCAGACGCAGTAGAAGCAGAAGCAGAGAGAGGAAAAAAAACAGATAGTGTAGGGGACAGGTGCAAACAAGAATGTCTCCGTTTTGTGATGAATACCTTTAACAAGGGCTCAATTATGTATCGCTGTTCATTTTACAGCCTCTGTAACTAGCATTTCCTACATAAAGGCAACAGCATCATTTCTGTAATGCTGGAATATTTGTAAATTAGGTATAAATGTTATGGTATTTTTCTTACTGTATAAATATACTTGTTGGCAAATACCTCTTGTATACATGCAGTAATTCATAGACCTGATTTTAGGGTTTTAAAATACTTCGGAGCAGTATGTGATATTCTTGGTTTTGTCGATGATGATTTCTGTTTAGATGCAACCGTGAGGGGAAGCAGAGAGTAATTTGGGAAGTGACACGGGATATGTTAAATGATAACAAACATTTGAGAGAGTTCTGGATAAAATCCATGCTTCGGATATCAAAACATTGTATTGGAGAGAGTGGTTTGTTGGTTTTTTTCATACTGAAGCATTTTTCCTAAATTTCCCTGTAAGAGATCAATTTCATGAGTTAAAACAAGAGAGAGACATAGTTCACATAAGTGTATAGCCAACATTTTTTGACCTCCTGCAGTGTACAGCTTGGTCGGGGCTGTCTAAACATCTTGAACCCCCGTTGGTATGTGTCAGTACAATGTCAAGTTATTGTTCAATAATCTCTCAAGACATGAAAAGAATATTTACTGCCTCGACTGTTTCAGGTATTTCATTGTTTGTGGTAGAAGGTTAATGTAAATAGTCATGTTTTTGTTTTCATGAAACAAACTTTTTTTTTTTAAATGATTGTCGGTCATTTTCTGCACACACTGTTATGAAGATGAACTTCCATAATAAAATACCTTATTCTTTAAAAACAGAAAGACTTGCTGCCGTCTCTAGAGTTCTGAATCAGTACGAATGCACAAAGCAGCACTTCATGAGGTTTCTGTTGCAGAGGAAACACTTCTCTGCCCTTTCAGGGTGGCAGATGGAAGTATATTACTTAGGGGACAGGGGAAAAGGCGTCACCGTACTCGGTATCCTGGCAAGCAGCTCTCTTCCCCTCCTCACTCACAGGACAAGCAGGACTGTCGTTTATTCCCAGTCCACTTCTGCTTCTTAAAATGGTCACTCAGAAGTTTTGTTTGATATCACACAGGATAACATATGGTGTGAGGTCTGGTTTAGAGGAGACCACCGAAATGCCCGTACCAACAATCTAAACTAAACCTCTTGTGAGGAATTTATTGTCCCTCTGTGTGAGAGAGGACAGAGTGATGTGACAGGGGATAAGGCATATTCTGGTAGAACATTTTCATGTTAAGCACAGCATGAAAGGTGCGAGAAATAACCCATAAGTACTGGCAGGTGCCTGTACTCCAAAGAATGGTGTCTCGCTCACAGGCCCGACCGATGGTTGTGTGTGCGGCACAGGAATCTGCCATCTGAAATGCCACCAACTTCTACATGAAGAGGGAAGGGCAGCTCGATGTCTACAGTTCTAAGTATTTTTGTGGGCTCTGCCCTCTATTTGTTTGCATGTAGTTAAACTGTACGCCGTGTACACCTGGCCTTTGTGACAGGCGGCCTCTGCGGGTGAAAATTCAACCAGAAGACGGATGACATTCTGGATGTACCTGTCTCAAAGGCTACCTGTTGAAGAGCTTTGAGACAAAACAGTCGTCCTTGTGACACCTTCCCTGCTTTCAGAGCGGCCCTGAGGGCGGTGGGAAGGTCGGGCCGGCCCTGGCGGAAGGGGCTCGCTGCTGACGGTGCTTCCCTGGGGCCGGTTTGTGCCGCCGCGCCGGTAACGGGGACCGGCCCTTCGCCACCGACGGGGCGGCTGTGGAAGGGCCGGGCCCCCTCGGCCGCGGGCAGTGGGCTCGGACCCCGGTCAGGAGGCGAAGGGAGCGCGTCGACCGGCCGTGTTTCCGCGGCTCTGCCCGCACAGGCGGCGGGACCTGGCCCGGGGCCCGGCCCTCGGCGCGGCGGCAGGGCAGAGCGCGGCGGGGCCCTGTAGGAGGTGCTGTCGGTTCACAGATGACGGTAAGAGCGGCTCTTTTTTTTTTTTTTTTTACTATTTTTTTAATATTTTTTTTCCCTCAAAAGACGCGGAATAGGGTTAACCCTCTGCCGGGGCCGGCGGTGGCGTGAGGCGGCTCCCTCAGCCCGGCGGGGAGGGACGGGGCCCGGCAGCGCGGCCCCCTGAGGGGACGGTGTGGGAGAAGCCGGGGCCGGCGGCTCTACCGGGCGGCTCTACCGGCCGCTCTCCGGCGGGCTGGGTCGGGGTCCCGGCCCCGCGCTGAGGACCCGGGGATGGGCGAGCTCCCGGCTCCCGGCCCCGTCGGGCGGCCCTCGGGGCTTCACCTGGCGGTGGGCGGTGGAGAGGCCCCGTCCGCCGGTGAGGGGGGCGGTCCCGGGACGCTCTGTAGCTCTGCCGCCCCCCCCCCCCCCGCCTCCGAACCCATCGTTTAGTGCCGAAATAATGACTGTTCCGAAAGTAAATAAACAGGTGACTTCCAGATCGGGTTCCTGCTTGGATCGTTACAATAAATATCCCTGAAGGAAGCTCTCTATTTATGTTGTCATTGATTAATTCTCGCTACCTCATTTGATTTCGATTTAGAACGATTTGATTCTAATTTAATTAGCATGTAATTTGGATGTACATAATTACTGTAATTATGACATTCAGGTAAGGCAGCTTTAGGCTGAAAGGCAATTTCAAATTTTCTAGCAAACCTACTTTGTACTAGGGAACGGACAAGGACTTCGCGCCCTGCCATCCAAGTAGCAATTAGCACGTCTGGGAAATAGGCACTGCCGCGGGTTTGTGTTAAAACAGCGGCGCGAAGGCGGCGGCGGCGGCGGGGCCGCGCCCGGTGCCCGCCCGGCCGCAGGTGCGGGGCCGGCCCGACGAGCCGGGCGGGGAGCGGTGACACCCCCCTCCCCCCGGCGGGGGGGCCGCCGCTCACCCTTAAGGGCCCATCCGCCTCCCTCCGGTGGCGACCCCGCAGGAGCTGCAGCGGCGAGCCGGGCCACCCCGCCGGCCACCCGCCATCTCCCCGCAGGTGGGTGCGCGCCGCCGCCGCGGGTCCGTCCCGCCCCTCCCGCACCACTTCACCCCCGCCCGCTCCCGGGGGCCCGCACCCGCCGCTCCCGTCGTCCCCCACCCGCTCCGCGCAACGTCCAACCGCCGCCGGGCTCCGTCCGCTGCCCCGACCGCGCAGCGCCGCCGCCCCCGCGCAGGGCTCCAGGCGCTCCCTCCGCACACCCCCCCAAAAAACCGCCGCCGGGGCGCGGGAGGCAGCACGAACCGCTAGGTGGCGCCCCAGAGCCGCGCGCGGGCCGGGCACCCCAGCAAACCCCGGCTTTCGGGGGTTTGGGGGTTGTTTGGGTTTTTGTTTGGTTGGGTTTTTTTTTCCCCCTCTTTTTTAAATGCGTTAATAATGTTATTCCTCGAGGGAATTCGTAGCTAAATTATTCCCGCTTAAAACGCACGCTCCCCGCGCCGGTTCCCCGAAGGGGCGGGCTGGGCGTCCGGTCCCCTCCGTCCGCGCTTGGGAAGGGTGGGAGAGGGTCTCGGCGAACGGCAGATAACGGCTGCAAATAAATTACAGCTCCCGCAGGCAGATAAAGTTTCCGTTTGAATTGAAAGACGCAATTAAGAAACTGTCCGGGCGCGGGATCGGATGTTTATATATTACCTCATTAGAACAAAAACATTAATATTACCTTTTAAGTGTAAAAGGAGCCGTTTGGGCTGTAATTCGCAGCGGGGGGCAGGGGACACGCTTCCCCCGGGCCGGGAACCCAGATATCGAGTGACATTTACTAAATAATTTCTCCTGGTATTTTACCTTTTCCCGTCGGTCCGTGCTCGCTGTCGCCGGCTGGTTTTTAGCCACCTTTTAACGGGGCTCGAGGAGTCGGTGTGAAGGTGCCGTCCGCGGGGTGTGGGAATGGGAAGGAATTACTGCAGCGGGATGTAAATGGGCGCCGGGCTCAGCTCACGGGGGAGCCCGGGGCGAGCGGGGCCAGTGCGGCGGAGAGCCCGGCTCTCCCCTCCGCCTCCCTCCCCGCCGGAGCCCGGGACGCTTTCCCGGTGCTTTCCTGCTCTCGGGTGAGCATTTCCCCCCTCGAGACGTGCTGCTGAACTAGGGATTCAAAAAGTGAAATCAGATTTATTTTTTTTTTCTGTTCTCGCACCGTCTCGTTCTGTAGTTTTTCTTTGTGTAAAAGTTCCCCAGACCATATAATTATTGCCAACATGTACGAAAGAATGGTGTCATTTATTTTTTAAAAGGTGACATGCTTTCTATTTTCCCGGTTAAACGAACCGGCTCCGCGGCCCAGAGCTGCTCCCTTCTTCGTTTCTGGGGAGTCTGTAAGTGATGGACGTTTTCTGACCCGAAGGGGCAAAGGCAATGCAAAGAGGTCCTTGATCATTGAGCTGAGAATTGTAACCCCGGCCCGGCAGAAACTGGACCTGGATGGTTTCCTTTGATGTGTTTTATTATAAATCGAAAACAAAGCTGACTTCTGCCCAACACCCCGCGCGGGTGCATTCCTCCGCTGCCCGACACCGCCCGGCAGCGAGGGGAGCCGTGTCCCGCCGCCCCACCAGCCAGACCCATGTTTATTTTACCTCTGCCCGAGCACGTCCGTGTCCCTCCCCCCTCGCCCGCTCCCCCTGTGTCCGCCCTCCCCTCCTCTCCCCTCCCCTGCCCGCCGGGAAACCTGCCGGCACCCAGGCGGGGGCGGGAGAAAAGGGACCTTTGCCGGGATGCTTTGGGGCAGAAAAATTCCCGAGCGGCTCTCGGGGAGGGTCCCGCCGCCGGGAGCCGGAGGCGAGGTGCATCTCCCGGCAGGTTTCCTTCCTTTCCCCCCCGCTCCCTCCGCCGAACGGCCCCGCCGGGCTCCCGGGGCAGGGACAGAGGCGGCGTCGGCGCTGCCCGGTGGCTTTTGTGCGAGAGCGGCGCGGAGGAGGTGGGACGCGGTTATTAGTATTCACGGCAGATGTATTTTCTTTAACGCAACGTCTTTATTCCAGTTGGTGGCCGACGGCAGAATCCGTTTCCCAATATTATTTGCATTCCCTGTTTTATGGAGGATTAAAATATTTGTATGCCTCCAATCTGTATCGGGCAGACTAAATTAACTTCTTTTTTTTTTTTCCCCTCTCCCCCCCCCTTTTTTTTTTAATAACACAATTATCTCATTTAACAATTTGCCTTTAAAAAAATACTGTGGCTGTTAGGTTGGTGGTCAGGAGACAAAGGGAGTGAAAATAATTTTCATTTCAATAATTGCCTTCTGGTCAATTTAACTGTGCCTTATTTTGAAAGAGCCTGTCTAAATGAGATTCCTGTCCCAAATGTGTTCCCAGGCCTTAGCCCAGCCTTTAATTATTCCTGAGGTTTTTTTCTTCAGAATAAGACGCTGCACTGAGTAATCACAAAGAAGTCAGAGAGCATCCTTGAACCTTTTCAATAGCAGAGCCACTGATATTCAAATAACATGCAAGGACCATTTGACTGCATGGGGACATAAGCATTTCCAATTCACTATTTGCATAGATCAACTGTCTTTGAAAAGGAAAGGAGCAGTTGTCTTCCATAACATTAAAAAGCCTAGTTATCAAATCAAGTGCTTAGTTTGGGGCTTTTAAAACGTTTACATTTTATCTCAGGTTGCCCTTTACCGTTTGACATGCAAATTTGGTGCAGTTAATTTGGACAATTAAAAGGATCTTCAAGGGAGCTTTGTCACTGAGAATATTCGGAGTTTTCCCCGTGGACCAGCTGAGATAAAGTTGGCCAGAACAAATGATGTCTAGGAGATTAATTAGATATTTGATAAGACATGAATCCCTAATAAGGGAATACAAGGCACAGGGGGCTGCTGTGTGCTCTAAGTCAAAATTAATAACATTTAACAAGATTTTCATTTAGGCATGAAATGTCTTTTCCGGAGTATTGACTCTAGCGATTTATTCCCCCGAGATCACCTCCCAACCCAGGCAGCCTTGTGGCGCTAAAGGCTTTTTAAATTAAATAAATAGTTCCTCAGCACAGTTCGGTTTCACTCAATTTTGGGACCAGTTTCACCGAAGGCGCTTAGGGCTCGGCGTGGTTCCCGACTGGGTGTAGTGGGGCTCGGACTCAGTTTAAATTTGGGGTTTTTTTGTGGTTTTTTTTTAATAAAAAAAAAATAAACCAAAACTGAGGAGGTTTGAAAAGAGCGACCGACTCCTTCCCCTCCCGGATTTTTAATCACAGTCACTGGCAGGAGGACTGGGAGGGGTGCGAGGGATCCCGCTAAAATCCTGACCCCTGCGAGGGCTGGGCGGGGGGGAAGGAGGGGGCACGAAGAAGAACAAACCCGTGAGTATATTGTTCAGAGTCCTTTAATAATACCAAAATGAAAATATGTCAAGGTTGGTTGTTTGTTGCTTTTTTTTTTCCATACAGATAAACGCATTTAACTTCTTTAAGAGACCTTAACTTACGTGTGTTTGAGTGAAATGTTAACTCAACATTTTAAATATCTTTTACATATATACTGACTTCCACAAAGTGCATCAGAAATTTAAAATAATAATAATAATTAAAAAAGAACGAAAACCCCAAAAGCTCCCTGAATTTCAGGAATTCACCAATTAAAAAAAATTAAAAAGAAATCCCCAAACCCCCTATCAGATCAACATTTACAAGAAAAATAAGCGAACACGATCTGTTTTTTTTTTTTTTCCTCTCGGATTTTTTTTTTTTTGAACCCTATTTATACAGATGTTTATGAGATACAGAGGAACCGTCTCGGACTTGCAGTTGGGATTTCTCACCTTACGCCTCTCTTAGGATGCTTTCCTTCCAACAGAACGAGAAGAGGGAAAAAAAGGAAACGGAAGCAAAGTGTCACTCGGTACCTACTGACCGGACGGGACGGGGCGGTCGCGCCCCTCCGGCCCTGCCACCCGCCGTCCCGGCCGCCCTCCGCGACGGGGCGGCCCGCGTCCCTCCGGCCGGTGCGGGGCAGGGTCCGGGCGGCTGCCGGGGCTCACCGGCGGGGCGGGGGGACGGGACGGGACCGGGCGGCTGCCGGGGCTGCCCCTAGGAGTCTCCGGGCCCAGCGGTAGGTTCCTTGCCCGGTCCGCGGGCGGCGGCGCCCACCCCTTCGTGCAGGATGAGGTCGGGGGACTCGGAGCGCGGCGTCTCCAGGTTGCTGGCGTCCGTGTCGCTGTCGCTGCCCTTTTTGCCCCCGCCGCCCCCGTTGTGCGTTTTGATGTGTTTGCTCAGGTGGTCGCTGCGCATGAAGCGCTTGTTGCAGACGGGGCAGGCGAAGCGCTTCTCGCCCGTGTGAGTCCGCAGGTGCCGCTGCAGCTCGTCGGAGCGGGTGAAGCGCTTCCCGCAGAAAAGCCAGTTGCAGACGAAGGGCCGCTCGCCCGTGTGCCAGCGCAGGTGCGCCTTCAGGTGCGAGGTCTTGCCGTACACCTTGCCGCAGCCGGGGATGTGGCAGCTGTGCAGCCCCTTGCGCCGCAGGCTGGCCCCCGCCGGCCCCAGCCGCTCGGCCTCCTGGCAGTTGGGGCAGTCGCAGGTGGCCCGGCCCGAGTAGCGGCGGGCGGAGCGGGCCGAGCCCCCCCCGGCGGCGGCGGCGGCGGCGCCCGAGATCATGGCGCTGGCCGCCGCCACCGCCGCGCTGGAGTCCGTGTAGGAGGGCAGGACGGGCTTGAAGCCCTCCTGGGTGAGGAGGTGCTGGCCGGTGGAGAGCAGGTGGGAGGCGGCCGTGGAGCCCAGGCCGGTGGAGCTGAAGGCGGAGTGGGTGAGGGAGCTGAAGTCGGGGTTGTAGGTGCCCAGCTGGGAGTGGAGCGAGGCCTGGGGGGCGCCCGAGTGCAGCGAGCTCTGCAGCCCCCCCGCCGGGTTCTGCACCTCCAGCCAGGAGCCCGGGTTGGTGTGCACGTCCCACCAGGAGGAGGCCGCCCCGTTGGCCACCTCGCCCGCCGAGAGCGTGGAGTGGAAGCCGGACTTGTACCAGGACTCGTAGGGGTGCGCCATGCCCACCCGCGGGTAGAGGCTCTCGGCCGCCGAGCTGTGCACTTTAGAGATGAAGGCCGACTGCCCGCCGGGCTCCTGCGGGGACACGCCCGCCGCCGCCGCCGAGTTGGAGAAGAGCCCGCCGTAGTCGCTGCTGAAGGCCGAGGAGGTGGGCGAGGTGGAGGCCAGGCAGAAGGCGCTGTTGGCCGTGCCCGTGCCGCTGGCCAGTCCGCTGGAGCCCCTGCTCGTGGCCACCGTGAAGCCCGAGAGGCTGGAGCCCAGATTGCAGCTGGAGGTGGAGCGTTTCCAGGGGTGGAAGCCCCCTTTGGCGAAGGCGCTGGATTCGGGCAGGGTGGTGAGGGGGCTGGTGTTGCCGATCTTGTTGCAGGTGGCGGCCAGCATGGCCAGGGGAGTCGTTCCAAATCTCGGCTCTTCCTGCGGGAGAGACAAAGCCGGCCCGTCAGCCTCTCACCCCTCTCGCCTCGCCGGGCTCCCGCGGGGACGCGAGTGGAACCGCGGCGCGACGAGCGGCACCGCGGAAAAGTTTTCCCCCCTCTTATTTTGGGGGAAGGTTCCAGCCCTGCCCCGCTCGGCACAACTCGTTTTCCGCCGAGGACCGTTCCCGGCGCCCGGGGGATTTACATCGGAACCGGATCCCGGCGGGGACGAGGGACACGCGTGTTCCGACAGGACGGCTCGGGACGCCTCCGCGCAGCGCCGCGCTGCTCCAGCCTACCGGCGTTAAACCAAAAAAAAAAAAAAAAGAAGAAGAAAAGAAAAAAAAGAAAGAAAAAAAAGAGAAAATAAAAGTCCCCTGGGAACGAAACGCGGCGTCTCCTGGAGCTACCGTACCGGAGCGACGGCAAAAGGAGATGTCAGGAAGGCGAGCGGGGTGCGGAGCCTCCCGACAGGCGCCGCTGGCAGAGTAATAGAGCAAAGATCTGGGGAAATTTACCGTAGCACCTCGAGTTACGAAAAAAATAAGTTCAAAAAAGAGAAAAGAGCGCAAGCGGCCCGACTTCTCTCCGGCCGGGCGAGTTTTCAGACTCAACTCTTTGCGAACGACCCGACGGGCACCCGCAGCGCAATCCCCCGAGGCGGGCCGGCGTTACCTCCGTCCCGCGGGCCAGCGCGGTGTGCGGGAGGGGCAACCTCGACGCGGCGACAGCAACGGTTTAATTTTTTTTCCCCAGAGGGCAGCGAAGCCGCCGCCGCCGGCGGGAATCGCACGGTGCCGACTTACCCCGAGGATCGACGTAGCCATAGCACGTCCCTGGGCTGGTCGGTGGGGGGAAGGGGGAGGGGGGGGGACACACACACCGGGTCTCGGCGTGGGCCCCGCGCTGCCCGGCGGCACCGAGGACACTCCGGCTCGGCGGGGCTAAACTCTGCCTAAGTGCGGGCAGCGCCCGCTTTGAAGTACCGCTGGCGGCGGCGGCGGGCCAATGAGGGCGCGGGCGGCGCGGGACGGAACGGGCCGCCAGCCAATCACAGGGCCGCTCGCGCGGAGGTTGCCGGCGGCGGGGGCGCGTGCCAGCCCGCCAGCCGGGCGCGCGCGCGGGGGGGGGGACGACGACACGGACACACACACATATACAGAAGAAAACTCACCGCGGCGTTGGCGCCGCGGTTAACGAGCGTGTGAGTCCCCACCGGGGGTGTCACTGCCCACCCCGGGCACCGCCAGAGCTGCCGAGGGCGGGAGTCGGGCGCGGGGGTCGGTGTCGTGCCCCGCCCGCCGCCGCAGACCCCGCTGGCCTCTGGGCCACCTGCGGTCCTCGCCTCCCGTGAACCCTACCTGCCTTCGCTTCGTCCCACAGGCCCTTCCCTCCCTTCCCAGGCCGTCGGGCAGCTGGCCGTGTTGGGTACGGATAACCTCACGGCACCTAATGACATTTTATGGAAAAACGTTAGGTTTTTGCTGTGTTTTGTTTTGTTTTGCTAAATACTAGAAGTGATTCCGGGCACAACGTGTTTCTTACTTTCTTTGCAAAAGGAACCGAGGGTTTTTTTTTAGTTATATAAAGCGCCAAAAAAATTTCCAAAAGCAGGGACCCGACGGGCATCCCCTTCGCTCTGGTACCGGGGCGGGAGGGGGGACGAGGGGCGTACGACATCCTGTCGCTTAAGAGAGAGGATTTTATTTTACGGAGTAATCCCCGGCAAAAAAAAATACTTTGAAAGTCAAATTCGCAGCCTGCAAGCACGTTTTTCAAGCCTCATAAAACCCCGTGGAAACGGTGCTGCTCATGGCAGAAGGCTCCCTCCTGGCAGTGCTCGGGCGCTGCTGGAATAAGCCTCCCCAGCACTTGCCCGTGGCCTCTGCACTGTGCACTCCACTCGCCCAAGTGAGCGACAGAGACTTTACCTGCTCTCTGCGTGCGCGAAATGTAAGTCCAGACCTCGGCTCCTCGATGTCTTTGCAAGCCAGTCCCTTTGATTTGTGATTATTGGAGGCTTCTTAAGTAATTGGCTAGAACTTGCCGGCGGAAGATCAATAGGCGTGCAACTTTCCAGCGCGGCCGTCGTCTCTGGGAGGCTGGGAACAGGAGCTTTTCCCCCAGCTCCTGTTTTTCCCCCAGCGCGGCTGGGGACAGTTCTCAACCAGAAGCACGGGTGCGTTCAAGCCACGCCGGGTGCCTGCTCTGCCTTTGAGTCAATGTTTCCTTCTCCTCGGTGCCGCCTCAGCCATCCAGTGTAAAACCTCCTAGCAGATGCAAAATAGGCATCGCTAAGGAGCAAGATGGAGAAACCGCGAATTTGAGAGGATTTCGCTTTTCTCTTTTTGATATTTTTATTATTATTTCTTTTTTTTTTTTTTTTCGTGCTTAAATAAGGCGGGCGTTGCGTTGTGTTGCACATCGCCCTGTGCAATCCGCAGGACACCTGCCTCGTTAGGGAAGGATGTCTCTGGAGATTATCTTTTATTTAAATGTCTAAGGCTATTTTCAAAGGGCGCTCGCCTATCTTCTTTTTTTTTTTTTTTTTTTTTTGTTTCGGTCGCCGCATATTAAAGCGAGGAGTCAGGGCAGTAGGAGGAAATACTGTTCCCCGCTTAATTCTTTCCACATTGACTCGCCGCCAGCGCAGGGGTCCGGGGAGCGAACCCTTTTCTCCTCCGAAAGGGCTGCCCGGAGCAGACCATAAGAGGCGGCTTTACCCGGCGGGGGGGCTGTAGCTTTCGACGGGTGGAGGCGATGGAAAGGCGGTGGCGGTGGAGGGGGCGGGGGGGAAGCGACACAAACCCCCCGCGGGCGAGGCGAGGAGTCCGACAGGGGCACCCGGGAGCAATCGCCCAACAGGTGACTCCTTCCTTTCCCTCCTTCCTTCCTTCCTTCCTTTCCCTCCTTCCTTCCTTCCTCCGGGGGGGAAGCCGCTCCTTCCCAGGAGCCCGCCGAGGTGGTCGTCAAGTGGCAGCCAGGCGCTCCTGGCCAACCCCGGGGAGGGGGGGATGGTGGGGGTGGGGGGGGAGAGGGTCTTTCCCTTCTCCTTGGGGGAAAGTCATAAATAAAATCAGGCTGGAAGGCAGAGCGTGACGTTTAGAAAATGTTGCCTCTTACGGCAGCGAGTAAAGGCATCCGCCGCCCGCTTGGGCTCCGGCAGCGAAGTGGGGTTTTGTGGTGCCTGCAGGCGGGCGGATGGCTCTGCCGGCCCCGCATCTCCCTCTCTCCTTCCCCCATCCCCGGCTTTGTAGCCGGAAAAGTAAGGAAAATCCGCAGGAACCAGGCAGGCGTTTGGAAAAGCTGAGCGAATGGCGGCGAAAAGGGGGGGAAGGCTGCTCAAATCTTTAGGGGGTCAAGCGTTTCCTGACAGATTTTTTCATACTCCCCAAATCGAGTTTTTAAACAAAGATCAATGTGTTATGCTAAAGTGTTGAGCTGACTGTTAAAACATTTGGGGGGATAATGACAATGTAACAAAGGCCTGGTTTGGAGTGAATCATCACCCTTTTAAAAGTTAAAGCAATTTTCAGGAGAATAGCTTTCAGCAAATGCTTTACATTATTCAAAACGGCCAAATAATGCTCTATTATAGCGCCTGAATGCTGCCAGTCAGCCCATAAGTGCAATTTGTGCAAAGGCTCGGTGCCTTATCTCCACTTCTTTATAAAGAGGTGAATATAAAACAATTTCTTCCAAACCCAGACAGAGAGCACGAAAATTGCTTCCCTTTCTGCAATCAGGGCAATTTAACTGGAGTGCAATTAGCACTATTAAATGTCGATTCTGCATAAACAAATCTGACTAAGAAGCGAAAGTGGGGTGAGAACCTCATATAAACTGAAACTGATTTTTTAAAATTATGTATCCGGGTCCTTTACAATTGATCCGTGACGTTTTCATCTCGGAATATATTTACATCATAAATACATTACGGTTAAATCAACATAAATCTTTAAAAAAAAAAAAATCTCAATATGAATACTAATAAAGAAGAATAGCCTAATTAAATGCAACAGTTCACTTCCTTTGAACAATATTGTTTCCCATCTTCCCTTTACGCGTGTCTTTTGATCTGTGCAACTACTAAAGTTGCTGTCTTTAGGAGGTAAAGCTGGGAAACAATTCGTTCATTAAAGCTGATTGGGAGGCTCCTGGGTTCATATTCAAGAGCGTCAGATGAAATGGCTCTTCTGTTCAAACAGAGCTCCGGGAAAGAGCTGCCAAATATTTTCCAAATAAATCGATTTAACAGCAGTTAAATGTAAGGCTGCTGTACGATATCCCCTGAATCCTAGGAGGAGCACGGAGTTTTACACACGGATATTGCGGGTGGGAGAAGGGGCAAACCCTTTCCAAGTTCAAGAGAAGCAGCCTCATTTTCTGCCAAACAGAAGGGACGTGGGCAGGAAACAGACAAACTGCTCATCGCCGAGATAAATAATTGCGTCCTGCCAGATTTTTTTTTTTTAATTTTTTTTTTTTTTTAGCTACAGGACTTCCGTGCGAACTCCCCCCGCCTCCCCCCCTCTCAATTACACTTTTCATTTACGTGATCTAGAAACCACCATTGATTATCAGAGCAACGCAGAGGGGGACCTGGTGATAAATTAATAACTTCAGTTAAGAAAAGGCTTCCCCACTATTCTGCTCAAGAGTAGATATTAAAAGGGGGAAGGACGTATAGAGCTCGCGTTAAAATACAGACCTTGGAGCCTGTTGAGTCCACTGAATTCTTTCTGCTGTAGACTTTTTCATTTGTGGCTAAGGATGAAGTGCAGCTTTTGATCAGAAGGAAATCTTTTATAGTTAATAAAAAAGGGAATGAGCACTGGGATCAAATAGATCATGGAAATTAAATGAAAATTATGGCACTCTCCATCAATTTCTGCTGGAGCTTTCATACGATGTTTGTTACAGAATGCACACACTCCCCTCCTCCTGCCCCTGCGCACAGAACCCCGAGGTGCAGCATCGGACTGGGCTTCCCTCTGTCCCTCGCTCTTTAAGGTGACACTATTTAGGAGTTACGGGGCGACCCATATTACCCCGCGTTTAAAAGAAATCCGCACGGTAGCTCTAGAAATCCTCTCGTCGACTGAGCGCCGTCAAAAACCTGTCTGTGGAACTAATTCACTTCCGCTAAATTTATTTGGACCGTGTATTTTAAACCTCCCTTGTTCTGTTTATCTCAGCCGAAGCCACGTTCAATTCAAGGGAAGACTAGTGTCAAAGGAAGGAAGGTGACTGCAGACTGTATGATGATTTTAATTACTACAATTATTGGAAGATTATTCAACAGCATCATAGATTTGTTTTCTGCCTTGGTAGGGGAGTCTGAGGAACACTGTCTGAGGAGCATTGCAGGAGGGTTTTCCCTCTTGGTTCGCACGCTTCCCGGCGCTGTTTAGGATGTACAGGTTAGAGGCGACAAGCCCAGGCTGCAGCAGGTTTGAAATGCAGCCAGTGCTGGCGCTCATCGAGCTTTCTTAAAATGAAGGTGTTTCTAAATAGAAGGAGTTTAATTAGCGAACGCTTGGACCCGCGTTTATAGAGCGTAAAACCGCCTTTTCACAGGAGTCTATTAAAGAAGCTCCGATGACTTGGTAATTAGCCCTGTCTTTTACGCAGGGGAGCAGTGGCCACAAGCGTTGGCTCGCCGGTCCTCCGGCAGCGGAGCCACCCGGCAGGTCCCTCTGCCCGCCCGGCTCCCCAGCGCCACGGCCGCGGCCGGGGGATGCCCGGGGGGGGTGCCCGGGGAAGCAGCAGCACCGGGGCGGGGTGGGGGTGGGGGGAGAGCAGGAGGGTGCCTCCCCAGAGCATCCTCACGGCAGGAGAGTCCCGTCCCCGCGTTTCTCCTCGTATCCCGCTCCTGCCGCCGTCCCAGCTTTCTCCGTGGCATTTTTAGGCAGGGATGACTCAGAATGTTGGTTGTGATGAAGCGGGCTGTCTATCTGCAGATAGAGATATGTGGGAGCGTAATAGGCAGGATGATTGACGTTACAAAGTTCTCTTCGGTCCACAATGACCAATAAATCCTCCTGCAGGTTTCTCCCGTTAATGAATTGCTGGTTTGGAAGAGGAAAATACGCTGGACAACATCCCCCCCCAACTCCATTCGTATGTTCCCCTCTCCCCCCTCCCCCTGTCCTGGGATTAGGTTGAGGAAAGAGGGGGAACCGCTCATTGTGCTCTTTCTGTGTTCTGTAATTACTGGAGCTCAGGCTTAAGGTGAATTTCAGCTCAGATCATGAACCATTTCACGTTCAAATGCAAGCTTGCAGTACTTTCCTAGTGGCAATTAGGAGCCTATTACAAGCCATTAGATTGATCAATGTACCTTAAACAATGTGAATGATTTATATGGCAAAGAAAAAAACCTTCTTACATCCATTGTACTGTTCCAGCCACCAACCTGGCCCTGCATCTCCATTCATCACCGCTTTAAACAACAAAAGCGATTTATTTAGAAAACTTACATGCAAAGAAACAGGCTCGATTCCTTCGGCTGGAAGGGTATCCGAGCTTTATCTGTCTTTATTGTCAAGAGACGTAGGCTGGAAGAATTCAGGCATATGGGGGGAGGAGGGGAGAGGTGGATTTGCTGGTTTCCAAACGGATTAATTCACCTTGTACCTGAAAGAAGGAAACAAAGAGATTCCTGACTGCTTCCTAAACAACCCCGTAATCTGCTGTGCATATACAAGGCGAGGAGGAAAGCAGTGGCTTACACGTGTGTTTAACAAAGTGTTTGGGTAGCTTTTTGTAGCCTTTTAATGACATCGGGGACACAGAACCACAGAGCCCTGGAAGTTCCAAGGCAGCTACGGAGCAGGGAGCGGGCTGGGACGCGCCAGGTGATGGAGGAAGCAGGTACGCGCAGCTTTCTTCACCGTGGATAATTGCTCTAACCATTCCATGACGAAGAAATGACAAAATATCAGGTGACATCGAAAGCAGAGCAGCTGCCCTGTAGGCCTTGGGTCTGTTTGTATTTGTCGCCTTTCAGAAGACCCAGGGAACCTCTCATGCCTGGGGAATTCCTCCCAGCTCCTGGCAGCCCCGACGTGAGGGGCTGGGAGAGGCTGGTGACTTCCCGCTTGTCAGCAATTTGTCAGGGGTACAGAGATTCAGATGGGAAGGATGAGGACCATGCTTTGCCATTCATTCAATGGGCAGCCTCTGTTTCTCGCATTTTCCTTACCTTTTTGCTAACTTTATCCAACTTGCTACTTAGCTCTGCAAAATTACTGTCGTCTTTATAGCTACGAAGTGACTGAACGAATCTTTGGCTTGGTGTTAACCAGTTCTGCCATGTTCTGAATTTAAACTGTGGAGAAAAAAACCCCACACTTGTGAAGTAAGCCATTCTTTAAAATGGGACCTTGATGGGAGCAGCGTAACTGGTGACAGTGTTCGTTAGAAAAAAAAAAACCCCAAAAGTCTTAACTCTTAGTTCGGCTGGAAATTTGAGATATCACACGAGGGAGAATGTTATTAATTTAAGATCCCAGTTTTCATTTGTGTTTCAGTAACAGTCTGGTCTACTGTTTTCTACATTCTGGTCTCCAGAAATCGCTGCAATGCTTGTCAAAAGTCACTGTTTTATCACGTCGTTTTCTGCGCAGAGGTAAGCATTAAGTGCATCGATACTAGTACAAAGAAAAGAAACAAGGGATGGGTGTCAAGTCCTATCAAGAGATACGACGCTTTTGTTACAAAGCGCGGACACAGGCACTTCAGAATCTGATTTTCCAAGTTGTCTGTATGGGATTGAGACTATTCACTTACTTCTCTAGTTATCAGCTGCTTGTTTTCTTGATACAAAAGGATTAGTAAAACGCAATGTCTACCATGTAAACGGAACGATAGATGCAATAGGAGTAAGAGCTGTCCTCCCCCTTCCCTATAGGAGATCCCATAATGAGAGAAGGAGCATTTCTATTGAGTCTGTCACATACTAAATGCGGTTCTTCCCTTTCTTATAGAGCCTACATCATCAAGAGCTTAACCCATAGAACCAGCAGTGTGTCCCGCTTACCTTAAACTTGTTCTTTCTTACAGAGGAGACGTGAAAGAAGAATAAAAGATGTGGAGGCCTCTTTCAAAGGTTTTGTAGAGATTGTCCATTTAGTCACATTGTCCTTTAAAGTCTTTTTTCCTTTTCCAGAATGACAAATATCATTCTGCCCAGGAGAATTGCCGAGCCAGCCTTCTCAGGACAGGTTCTGGGCTTCCTCTACTTCAAGTTTCTCTACAAAAACTGTCCGCTTGAAGGGTTTTCTGCAAGCCTTAACCTACACATGTATACTGTCTGGGACAAAAGCAGCCTGTGCTTCCTAACATGCTGCTTCAGGCACTTACATTCCATCTGGGTTCCATTGCCCTTTAATTATTGGTCGTCTTATTGTGATCAAGTGAACTTTTACTAATCTCCACGTTTATTGTTAAGGTAAATAGATGCTGCTTTTAATCAATACGGAGGGCCACACCAACGCAGTTCGAAGTAACTTAAGTCAACTGTAAGGAGTTCAATGTGTGTGTAATTACAGAGCACGTCAGCTGTTCACTCCAGTCTAATTCAGTGTCTCTTTAGAGACAGACCTCTTCCTTTTCCCCCGGTCCTGCTCTCACCTCCTTTGCTCCCCCCCGTGACCCCCCAAAGCGGGCAAGAGGCAAACAGTGGAGGGCGAGGAAGCAGCAGCCCTGCTCGACTTCGGGCTGCCTGGCGGATTGAAGCCGCTAAGTGAATGTACGTGCACAGGTACAATATAACACCTTCTTCCAACATAGAAAGATTGATTGCATCTTGGTCTCGGTATTAAATGCTCCATTATCAGAAGAAGCTGAAATAATGCATACAGTCACTTTAAAAGAAAGCGGGTTTCCTTTTGCGAACATACCTATTATTTCAATAGCACTCGAGAACTATTTCAATAGTGGCCGGGCTGTTGCTTACTGAAATACATTTGAATTGAATACGTATATATCAAGGTTTTTTCTTAATTTTAGTTTGAATTATTCCTGAAGTTCTCATTAAATTTACCATTTGTAAAGGACAGCTTAAATGAAAATGGCTTTTAGGAAAATAGAGCTGGAAATCATTTTGCCCTTTCTGACCTGGAAGAGGTGATAATTTGCGGCAGCACCAGATACTGGACATGTCTGACATTTTAGGTATTCCCTCACAGTTTCAGACCTTTGTACGGATGAACTCCGGCTGGGACGAGCCAACAAGCCGGCAGCCAACTTTTTGTTACCTTAATGTAAATGAGAAGACTACGGCAGCCTTAAGAAATCTAGGCGGACAACACCGATGGAAAATGAAACTCAGGCAAGGGCAACGCTGAGAAAAGAACGTCTATTATCCGCAGTAACGCTCCTAACATTTTCTAAACAGCTATTACCTGTGTCTGTCCATAATTGTCCTTGCTACAGTAACGGTGCAATCTGTCTTTCAGAACACTTACAGAAATCTCTCTCCACTGGCTTTTCCAAGCGTAAACAACCTATACAGCATTTTCTGATGCAAAACGAAATGTGGTAAGCAGGTCCCACATTAAAGGATCACTTTGACGGGAATGTCTGAAGTGCTCGAGGGGTTTTTGGGTGGGTTTAGAGAATGCCACCATTTGCTTTCAGTTTCCAAATGCCGTCCTGTATATACCCGTGAGTGTCGGCAGGACCTATGTAGCACATTGTCGCTGAATTTGGGCGGTCGCAGAGAAGAGAGGGCTCACTTTCTCTTTTGAAAAATGATGTAAAACAAGCTGCTGTGGATTTTTGCTGTCTAATATTTCCTGTGGCTTTTATTGCACACGAACATGACTAATTTTCAGTGTTGACACTAACAAACATTTGTCTATTTAGAAAACAACGTGACCACAGAGTTCTCAGTTACAGCAAAACAACTAGAAGCCAACGTCTCTATTGCCCCGTCCCCCCGTTCGTAATCCTGTTACATAAACCCCGTTAGTTACTCTCATTAAAGTGGGATTCTGTAAACGCAGAGGGAACAAAAGCAGCCAAACAAAACGCGAGTTTTACATTTCTAAAATCTCATCTCTGTATTAAGAAAAAGGATGTTCACAGTTCCTGCGCGGTGCTTACACGGTGCAACTGGATCCTCCACTATGCAGTTTGGAGGAAATTTAGCAAAGCTCCTGGCTTTGTTCATTACTACAAAAATTTGTGGTTTTTTTGTAAACGTGATGGCTGAAAGCACAGGTTTAAGGGGAAGAGGTGGCCTGTGGCTCTTCCGTATTAGTACTGTACGTACATCAGTACGTTACCCAAGCTGTTATGCACTAACTTCAGCAGAAGCTTCACCCGCGTGAGGACCACGCGCTCCTATTCACAGTGAGATGTTGAAGGTAGTGCATGGAGAAACTTGTGCTCATCCAGAGAAAATTTTCTGAGACACTGTGAAGTGTGAAATACAACTGCAGGCTTTGGAAAGGTGTGTTGCTGCATTCCGCTTTATTGCCTGAGACTGTTTTGGGACCCCGTTTTCCCAGCGGTCGGGAAGGTGCTGATTCCCAGAGCGTGGAGATGTGACACCGCGCTTTTCCAGGGAGTAGATGTGGTGCCACACAGGCACCAGCCACATCCCGTGAAGCAAGAGGAGTGCAGGAACGCCGCTTTGTGCCAAAAGTGCAGGCTGGAAATGCTACAAAACGTGGGTTTCTTGCCATGTGAGGGAGGGACTTCACACATCCAACACTGGACGTTCCAGTGATGTATAAAAACCTGCGGTATCTGGAGTTCTGCAGCTCCAAGGCTGAAATTCTACAAACCGCACCTATTCGTAGATGGTGTCTTACCCGAGTACGCACCCTCGCACTTGTGGCTGCGTAAGGAAGAGGGAGGGGATCTTTGTAAATAAACTGCTTAAAAAGAAAACCAAATAGTCAAACTAGCAGCATGGATTGCCTTTTGTTACGGTATTTTCCAAATAACTGTTACCATAACAACATAACATATTTTTTCTTTTAATATTTTTTTAGCGGTTTGGGGAAAAAAATATAAAAAAATTCTTGCCAGAATTCATCCATCATAGCTTCCATTAGCTGCAGCGACTTCTACTGGGGAGGCCAGTGCTGATGTCTCCTGCTGTCACGAGTCACTCACAAATCTAGGGGATGTTTTGTTTGATAAGGCCAACTTGAGCTTTATAAAACATGTTGTGGGTTTTTTTTTTTCCATCCCCAAAGAGCAAATACCAGTAAAGATGGGATTCGGAACCGCTCATTTGCCAGGAGACAAGGCGCTTGATACCTGCCAGCAGGATTCGTCCCACTCTCGAAAAACTAGATCAGACCGAACCATAAAGATTCTCCTTTAACATAGCGAGAGCACACCAAATACCAAGAGACAGACCTTAGAGACCTGGATGTAACAACAACAGCAACAAAAAAGGAGAAGGAAGAAGAAAGGAGGTAAAAATCCTTTAGGAGGCCAGTATTTTTTTTCCCTTATTCTGTAGTACGTATTTTGATAAATTCTTAAGGTAAATGCTGTAAATGAGAGTGGTTTATCACAATCAAACAAGAGTTGCTATAAAAACAACTGGGAAAAGTGGAAAAGGAATCCCCTTTAAACATTGATGCTGCCCCAGAGACACTGGCAATTTTATTTTGGATTCAAGTAATTTGTGTGACTAAGAAATAATCATTTTTCCAGGCCCTCCACACACTTGACAGTGGCAAACGCGTCCAGATGGTTATGTTTAATAATTTGTCTGCTAATACCATCTTGTTTCTGAAAACAGGGACAAAATTATTTAGTTTTGCCAGGCTTATTTTATAGTCAGTTTCTTATAATTTTATAATCAGCTAGAACCATGTTTTAGTGTAAGTTGTTTGATTTTTTTTTTTTAAGCGCTTAGCACAGAATAAGAAAAGGCTCCGTGAATTACTTCAATGTTGCTATCCAAAATTTCTCAGAGGAGATATTTTATTTTATGTATTTTATTTCTATGTCGATTAGCTGGATGGGAATGACCGGCGGCTCCCCAGCCCATACTGGCGTGCTGCTTTTCCAGGGGAGGTGTGCAAGTGAGTACATCGTATGTGTGCAGGTGTGCCTGTGTTTACGTTGTACAAACTAAAAGGAATATTTTTAAATCTTTAACAGTAAAATGTGTTGCTAGACAACGTGCTTCAGTTTCCATACTCTTTTCCTTCAATCTGCCTTCAGTTTAAATTAATTCCAGAGAGGATAGTCCAGATTTGCACATGTGTAAATGACACTGGTACATGGTTATCTGGTCATAAGGCTTCAGTGAGACTATTTGCCTTAAGAGCGAATCTTCTGTTTAGTTTGTGAACTACAATCATTTCGGTGAACCTCGAAAACAGCCTCACGAATCCTCTTGCTCTTTATTTAAAGTTCGGAATAGATAGCCATTTGTTCCTGCGTAGTTCCGATTTTTTTTTTTTTTCTGATGCGTAGCTGAAAATATTTTTGTAAGTAAGTTAATTTCCCCCACATTTCAAAAATGTGCACACATTGATGTATTTCCACTTTTAAGAACGCTCCTTCCACTTTTAAGAATGCAGCAGGTTCTGCATTGGGCCGTCTGCTGGAGCATCGCTTTTTGGTTTAGCAGCAGAGCTGTGCCGGGCTCGATCTCACGCTCCTTGATCACACATCCCTTGATATAAAAAGGTGAAAGTGGTACCACAGGTGCCTGCAATTTGATTGAGAATGTTAAGGGTGTTCATCCACGCGACCGTCCACTGGATTTTCTTTGCTGCCGCGAGGTCCCTGGGTCTGAGATCGTTTTATACAGGCAACAAATCCACCGTTCGGAAATCAAGTGACAAGCGCTACACGCTCCTTTTTTCACCCTCCGTATTGGTCGTATGTGCATGTGAAAAATGCTAATGAGATGTATTTAATTTCTTAACAGTTAAAATCTCCCGCGTTCACAGCACTCTGCTGCAACCGGGATTGAGAAGACAAGCTTTAAACAAAAAGAGCTTTCATGCCCTGCTCCCGCATGGCCAGTCTTTGGAGGTTGCTGTGGGACTCGTAACAGCCAAGGGGACTTTGGAAGTGGGCACTAGTTGAACTTCTGAGCGTGGTCTGTAATTTCGCTTAATAATTACATTGGCTGTGACAGTTTAATTCAGTGTAGGTACCCAAAACTATTTCTGAAATTAATAATCAGCGTGCTTTATAGCTAATGCATGTCAAAAGTTATAAGACGAGTCTCATCATGGAACTTAACTGTTTTAACGTGACTTTTTAAATAATCCAACAATTTAAAACAATTACATAACGTTTTGCCTTGCTAACTTTTAAAACAAAAAATGTTTCGTTGCATTTGTGGGGTTGAATGTAGTTAAGTGACCTCTACAAAAGGCTCCCTCTTTGAAGTGTTCTCTGAAGAGAGCTTCAAGGCAGCTGAGTGTCTCAGATTGTGATTTTGTAAGGTTTTGATGCTAGAAAATTGTTTAACAAACAGCTCCAAAATATTTAGATTTTGATTAATAACACACAGTGCCGTGGTATTTAAATAATACAAAGTATGAAATCTAACATGTGGCAGAAGAGTATGCGTTCCACATGGTTAGGAGAGCAGGAGTGGGGGCATACCGGTATCTGAGCAGGAGGGAAATAGCTACACAGAGCCGATTAAACTATTCTTTAGGAATACATTAAACTCTTGTCTCTACTCACGCCAAAACTTTTCGTCTAACTTTGTGGTTGGAAAGGATGCTCTTTCAGCAGTATGGGGACTTCTGGTTACCATCGCTTTGTTCTTCAAATGTCCACATCGTGTGTGAGTCTGCAGAACCCTGGGTTTGGTTAACATTGACTTCCCAGCAGAGAACGGTCTGGGGATATTGGCCAAATTTCTTAATACAGCAATATATGAACAATCCTAAGTAAACTCAAGGAAACCAGTTGTGTATAACCATCTCGAAGAGCAAAGCTCACACTGAAATCAGTCATAGGGCCTCAGAACCTTTGAATGTCGTTAAATTCCCATGTAGTTTCACGATCTGCTCAAATTGAAATCTTCTCAGTTGGAACTTTACTGATAAAAGAAGCTTTACTCTCCCGAAAGGATTTTTACCGTGTTTAAGGAAGTAAAATACTAAAGTACTTAGAGTGTCTCCAATGAAAGGACTGAACTGGCCTACACTGAAGGGTTCATTTAAAAATCCCACCTCATTTATACCCTAATTACTACTAGATTAGGATCACATCTAATCTCATAGTAATTATATATTAGCTGTATATATTAGCTCTAGGATGAGATCTGATGTTTGCATACAAGTATTTATTTTATTAAATGAAAAGGAGAAAAGACCTATCCAACTCTGGCGTTCTATACCTATACCACATTTGCATATACACCTTTTAAATTTCAAAACAGAAAAAACTCGTTACTTTAATTTCTATTTTGGGACAAGACAAAGGGGAAAAAAAAAAAAAGCCCAAAGCATTGATTTTTAAAAAACCCCAATTTTTCCTATGATGGAAGCAAAATGCAAAGTAATTAGTTATTTGCTGTGAGTACATTAACACTGTGAATTTGCAAGTTTCCATTTAACATGCCAGTGCAATGCGGCAACTGTCCAGACGTAGCACTGGCAGAAGATGAGGCGTACCTGGAATTCTTAGTGATTTCAACAGGTTTTTTCCCATTTATAATGGCTGGAAGTAGTAGGTAGCCGCAGAGATATGCACAAGGGGAAAAACTCATGACCTGCATTCGTGGGCAGCATCACGTTTCATCTACCGGTTTGAAGAAAATCCGTCCAACCACGGTTCTCTATCTAGCGGTGGGAGATCTAAGAAAATGGGTAGCGCTTACACGATGAATGTGCTTTCAGCAGCGCACCACTAGCTAAAATGGACGTTGACACTAAAGGGATTCCATCTTCAGATCAACAGAGCCACGACTGTTAAAAATGCAAAAAAAAGAGCTCATTTGTCAAGCCAGACTAATTATACCTAGCCCACATTTGCAAATTGTTTCACTGTAATCATTCCTGGGCTGGTATTACTAAATCTCAAGGATTATTTTGCAGTTGTTGGTATCAAAATTAAAAATAGTCTCCAGTTAATCTCCTTCAGAAGAGTTGAAGCTAGATGTTGGGAAAACACAATGCAAATAATAGATAAAAGCCTTATAATCAAATGTATTGATACCTAACCAAATTATTATCTGATGACTGGAATCTAACTTCAGAATCAATTACAGAACTTCTTTTTTCGCCCCATCATAGGGATAATGGAACAAAGATTTTAACAGCACATTTTTATAAGCAGGAATGTGACAAATTTTTGTGATTCACAGCTTTGAGACTTTAGATTGCCGTCTTTAATCTCAGCTACACAAAAAAGAGTCTCTTGAGCTTCTTAATCACAAACACATTTTAGCGAGTATCCTCAAGAAAGAGTATCTTTTTTAAATTATTTTTTAATTTTTATTTAATTTAATTATTTAATTGTTTATTTATCATTTTTACATCTATAATATAATTGTGTAATTATGTAATTATATAATGTATATTTTTTATATATATACATAATTATATAATTAATTGATTTAATTAAATCAGGAGATTTTTATGTTCAGGTGCTTCCCCTGGGTGCGTTCCCAGCCCGGAGATGTATGTACCTACCGCAGCTCAAAATTAACTGGGCGGGTATTTCTCCAGTCAATAATGTTAGAAAGGGAAGAAAGGGAAAGGGGAGAAAGACCTTAAAGCCTTAAGATACGAAGTATTTTGAAAATGCTTAACTCTCGTGGTCTCCTGGAATTACAGGAATATAAAACTGCAGTACTGAAGTTGCTGACAAAATGCTTTTTCTAGCGGGCTCTTTGTCAGGCACAGGAAGAGGAATCAAAGCCTGAGCCACCCTCGACGTTGTTATAATTTCTTCTTCCCAAGAAGGCTGGTCTCTGAGATACCAGAGCACCGGGTTTTCACCTGACGGATTGTTGACTTAACTGACGAGGCTTCACAACCAGATCCTTCTTACAGCGTGCCGTTTACAGAGCCGGCTCTAGGCAAGTTCAAGTCGAGCTGTTTGTATCCATGTCACTTTGGACGCGTCTTGTTTTGTGAGCAATTAAAAAAAAAAAAAAAAGTAGGTCATGTTTTATGCTCTGGAGATATCGCTGTTTGTGGTTCTCCCAAAATTTAAACGTTTTGCACGCATCGGGCTGCGTCAGGAAGCTTGCAGGGTAAATGGAGTCTCCTGCTGAGCAGCTAATAGGGGAACTCACGTTTTCAGGAAAAGTGTGTCTAATAGCAGGGGATTACTCTAAATCTGCCGGTTTGATGTACACCCTCGCTGAAATGTTGTGGGAGCGGCTTCAGCATCCTGCGGCCTCTGCATCCCACTTGTAGCTGCGGCCGGGCATACTTAGAAATCCATTGAAGGCTGAAATTTTTGAAGAGGAGTTATCAGCTCTCCTTAGAGATGCAAAAATCAGAAATGAAGTCATCGGTTTACATTTCTTCCCTTCTTCAAAATGCTACACGTTCTTATTCTTTTCAAGTCAAAGTCACAACTTTGCGGGATTTTTGAATTGTGTGATAGTTGAAGATGGAGTACATACATACTTATTCAACCTTAAGTAGAGAAAATAAAAGCCGTAAAACAACTTTTGAAACTATTTTATAAAAAAATCTCAGTGCATAGCATAAAACATTACGCTGTGTACTAGATAAGGCTGATACGAAATTGACCTCTGAAGTAAGAAAAAAAAAAACAAACCAGAAAATATTTATTTTGTAAATGCAATGATTACATTTGTGCACAGCATACTCTTAGACGTAGCATCTCCCAGACAGTGTTTGTGATTCACAGACTGCCGGGACCTTTGGATTATTTCTAAAGGAATCTGTAAAAAATGGCTGAGAAGGTGAATTCATCCACAGAACATCACCTGTAATTGTGCAATTAATAGTTTTAACTCATCTTTCAGTTTCCTGAAACAGTAAAGAAGCTTTCTAGATTTTCTTTTCTGAGCCCTGAGGGTGCCAAAGGATCCTTGAGATTTGGCTGTTTCCCAAAAGCTCTTGTTTGGTTGTTTCTAAAAGAGCTTGATAGTTCTCAGCTGGGCATAAGGCATTCGAGCGAGTGCTAAGTGTAACAAGGCTAGATAAAGGCCAGCAGGAGCAGGGAGGTGGTTCTGCCTCTCTGCTCTGGTGAGACCCCAGATGGAGTGCTGTGTCTGGTTTTGGGGCCCCCAACGTAAGAAGGACATGGACCTGTTGGAGATGGTCCAGAGGAGGGCCACAAAGATGATCAAAGGGATGGAGCCCCTCTGCTGTGAGGGCAGGCTGAGAGAATTAGGATTCTTCAGCCTGGAGAAGAGAAGGCTCTGGGGAGGCCTTAGATTGGCCTTCCAGTACCTGAAGGGGCTCCGGGAAAGATGGGGAGGGACTCTTTATGAGGGAGTGTAGTGACAGGTTGAGGGGTAATGGTTTTAAACTGAAAGAGGGGAGATTTAGATTAGAGTTTAGGAAGAAATTCTTTACTGTGAGGGTGGTGAGACACCGGAACAGGTTGCCCAGGGAAGCTGTGGCTGCCCCATCCCTGGAGGTGTTCAAGGCCAGGCTGGATGGGGCTTTGAGCAGGCTGGTCTGGTGGGAGGTGTCCCTGCCCAGGGCAGGGGTTTGGAACTAGATGATCTTTAAGGTCCCTTCCAACTCTAACCATTGTATGATTCCATGATAAAAGGCCAGTTCAGGTTTTTAATTGCCTTATTCCTCTCCTAGCTTTGAGAAGCGGACACTGCCTCACGACTGCTCTGTCGTTCATGCTTGCAGGTACAGAGTGGGGAGCTGGCTGGGATTTGTATGTGATCTATAAAACCAATGTGTTTTTTTAACCAAGTGCTTTAACAAATTAAAGATATTTTTGTGGCTAGCACAGCTGATGATCTGACAGCAGACATAATTTCAGTTTCAGTGCTGTGGAGGCCACCTAACCCTTCAAGTTATCACTGTCATGAGATGAATACCAGCATTAGTGACCATCATCTCTTTCCTGACTCAATATTGTTCTTAGGCATTTTGTGCTTGATAGTACACCTCTCCAGGGAAGTGGGAATCTTAGGCTCAAAAGAATCCTGAAGTAAATGGTATTTCAGTCTCATCTAATTCCGGTGACGCATCAAATGCCAAACAAAAAAAACCCCAGAAATGACAGGAGAAATAACAGGAGAAACTTGAGATCACCTTTGGCCAGAATCAAGAGGAGTTCTTCCTCCGCCTTGCGGATAGATCAGTTTGCAAATATTGCTGCTGCTGTTGCTAATTCCCTTGAACATATGGCCCATGAGATTCAAAGTGAGCTGATAGGAGATCTCTTGCATTGCCACGTGTTAACAGCTCAAAAATATGCAGAAGATGCAGATCATCATCACTGGTTTCCTCCAAGAAAATTTCATGAGTTGGTAAGTGCATTGAGACTTGCATTGGGGTGGACTTTCAATGACTTGAAACCTTTCTTGGTTGTTGAATGCCTGTGTTTCTGCTGGGATCATACAGAAAGTGTTGGTCAACATGAAAAGTATCATGGATAATTGTTGTGACAGTGGTTAGCTACCTAAGATTCACCTGTGAAGTCATCTGTGAAGTGAAATAAGCAATGAACGTGTGAGCTCATATTTTTGTTCTAAAGTGTAGTGGTTATCGAGGCAAAATTCTGAATCACTTATTTTCTTAATTTTTAACTGCTCTCTACAACTGCCTGAAAGGAGGGTGTAGGGAGGTGGGGGTCGGTCTCTTCTCCCAAGGAACAGGCGACAGGACAAGAGGAAACAACCTCAAGTTGTGCCAGGGGAGGTTTAGACTGGATATTAGGAAAAACTTTGGCACTGAAAGGGTTATTAAGCACTGTAACAGGCTGCCCAGGGAAGTGGTTGAGGCACCATCCCTGGAGGTATTTAAAAGCCGGGCAGACACAGTGCTTAGAGATATGGTTTAGTGATGGTTTTTGTCAGAGTTGGGTTGGTGGTTGGACTGGATGATCTGAAAGGTCCCTTCCAACCTCGGCCATTCTGTGATTCTGTGTGAGCCTTTTTCTCTTCTGTGTGTTTTAATTATCATTTTACTCTGAAAACAAGACATGGCTTTGCTTGGCTCTTTGCGTAACAAAATCAAGACCTTCGTTATGAATCATAGAATCATAGATGAAGTTTCATCCCTGAGTCTGCCAAGTTAGAGAAAACAACTTAGATGATACATTTGAAACTTTTATAACTTTTTAGCTGAAATACGTGTTGAGATCAATAGGGACAGTGGTCAAATACTAGTTTTGGCAGTACTTCCCAAACAAAGAATGATTAGGACTGAAACTTGCAGATTCAGGCTGTGCAAGTATGTTTCCAATCTAAGGGTTAAGAAAAGAGGGGCAATCATTCATGTTATTATTCAATGGTGGCCTGAAGCCCGCATTTGAGATGCGACTTCATAACTTATCCCAGCTAAAATGAAAAGAGAAATACACTTACCTGGAAGATAAAAAATAGTAATATTGTCCTCAACCATCTACTTAGGAAAATTGGGTACAAATTGACATAAATTGGTTACTGAAGCAGAGGTACCACTAAAACTGTGACTGATTCTATTAAGTCTTCTCCCACTTCGTGCTGCAGAACAATCTCTGTCCTCTCGTTAGAGTGGTTGGACGCAGCCCTGTAAGTGACTGTGTAGATTTATTTTTGCAGAGGCTGTAAATGTTTCAGATGTGTCTGTCGGGCCACACACCAGTTCAGTTATGCTTTAGCCAAAAATAATGACGCTTCATCATTACTGAACTAACATAACTCAGCTATTCAAACTTGGCCACCTACCTACACATCCCAACCTACGGAATGCTGCGAGGGAAGAAAATTGGAGTAGCATCATCATTTGGCAGATACATATGATAAATTAGCGATCTTCCCAAGGCTTTTCACTGCATCAGCGGCTCAATAACTGTCATTGAGGCACCACGCTCACCTTGTGAGGGAACGTAGTAAGAAGGCATCATTAATACAAACATCATTAAACAGTCGCTGACTCTTTGGAAGATAAACTGAATGGGCTAGATAAACGTTCTCAGCTGTATGTTTCAGGCTAAACCGAGGCACCTGGGTAAGGAGCATCCATTGTGGAAAGCTGCTTGATTCGGGGCCCCGAGCGAAGCGTAAAGGCACTGCAGCCTCCTCCTGCCCGCCCCGGGGCTTGGCTGCCTGTGCCAGGAGCAGCTCCCGTGGGATGCGGGGGTGAGACCTGGGATGAGGATGCTGTGAATAGACCTCCAAGAGTCTCGCCGGGGGCTTCTTGTCTGTGCTCGAGAGCTGCGTTTACGCTCAGGAGTGAGGTTGGAGGCGTGCCTGCCCCTTGTCGGGTGACCTGCCGGCTTGGCAGCCTGCCTCGACCACAGACCTGCCTGGTCGCTGTGGGCTTTTCTGGCTATTACTGGACTCTTGGCTGATCCTGGTTACCGTTACCAAACCTGCTCTGCTCTTCATGCTCGGGTGTTGTGGGGATGCCGCTCCTGCTGGCCTTGCTGTCATGCCGAGTGCCTGGCTGGGGTTCTGCGGGTGGCTCGTCTGCTCCAGGCCACCAGCTGCCTTGGTGGGAAGGGGACAGTGTCTCCAGCCCTTGGGCTGCGAGCCAGAGCCATCAACTGGCGTGTTTCACTCCCCTAGAGAACTTCAAGGAATTTGCAGACTTGTAATTCAAATGGAAGAGAATAGGGCACATAAGAATCAGGTTTTCTCCAATTTAAACCAAAAGACCCATTTATTTTGGTGGGAAAGACTGTATCCAATTGTAGATACCATCACAAATGGTTTTTTTGAAACAACAGCTTACTTCTGCAAGCCACTCCAGATCTCTGAGACAGTCCTTTGAGCTTTCCATCCGTCATCCAAAGTGAAACACTAATGGATATAATTTAATAGAGGATGTAAAAAACAAACAAACAAACAAAAAAACCCCAACAAAACCCACCTAATGTCATTGATGTACTTACTTAGTGTTATGTAATTAACTTTCTTCCCCCCTTTACAATCACTAAAGGACTTTGTGGACTAAGTTACTTTGCTGCTACTATCAAATAAGGTAGGAAATATTTTATCTTATTTTGATGCCTATTTTTACCCCGATTTACATTATGGCATATCAAAGATTTCCATTGTTCAAATCCATGAACGGGCAGTATTCATTGAGACTTTAAATGTTTTCACACTTTTGGTTTCCATCACATATTTGACATAACTCAAATGTAACTAACGAGTACTGAAGTACAACTTTCCATTTGTCACAGTTTTGCAGATAGATTTTTTTTTTTTAAACAAAGCATTTATTCTGATTACTTGTTTATTATGATACACTGCTTCAAATTGGAACCTGACTTCTTTTAATAAGGATTCCGAAATCTAATAATAGATCCTGTGTGTAAAAGGCCTAACAAGAATCCTGTTATTTCATAACATAGCGGTATTGCCATAAATGTCACAAAGTGATTATGTTTTCACCATTTTATTCAAAGATGCACAGTCCTAATGCTTATTTCTCAACTTCAATATCATTTTTGGAACCACTATCCCGAGAAGTAGATAATCTTAGAAAGAAGGAGAATTATGAATGCAGGGTGGCATAGTCATCAGTAGGCTACAAAATACACTTTTAAAATCATGCTTTTACAAACATGGCACAGCCTCTGCTGTAGCACTGTACACTCTAAAAGCTGCAGATATATTTTAGAAAACACTGATGAAGCCATTACTGCTTCATCCATTTGTTCATAGTATATATCATTATTCAAGAAATTTAAGAACTGTAATGATGGAAAATCACACAGAAAGAAAAGAAAAGGAACACGGACGTTGTCAGAAACAAGGGCTACATTTTTATTCAAGAGGCCCATAATGACGGAAAATCACAGTGAAAGGCAGAGACGAAACAGGGATCCCATAAAGGACTGACACACCACAGCGGCACAAGTAGTAGAACAGTCATAGCAAGTGGATAAAAATAAAGAAAACAAAATTAACTAGAGAAGAGCTGGACTTGGGGATGAAGCACAAAACAGAAACAAATCACAGCAAATGCTGAAGATTAATTTCAAAGGATCTGCTGAGAATGAGTGGAGAGACAAGTTGCATCAATATTAATGAAGCTGAAATAGAGCTCCAAACGACCGTGAGTACAAAATAGCACACAAAGAATTTTCTTTTAAATAGGCTGGAGATTGGACCACGAGACCTTCACAAAAACGAACGGAATTCACGAAAGACATTATTATGGGAAATGTGATAAACACAACATAAATCTTAAAAAAGGACTACAGAAATATTAATTACCAGCGCATTCATATATTTATTTTTAAAACAATGGTTTATAGATGAGATATTTAGGAAACTAAGAGGAAAACAGTATTTTCTGATATCAAATGATCCATAGATGTCTTAAAGGCATCTTATATATCTTCACGTACCAGTCTTTGATTTTTCTTTTTTTTTCTTTTTTTTTCAAGTAACCTGAGAGAGCTAGGCACCTCAAATTCTCAGTGATACGTTTCACTTTAAGTTCACATAATGTGCAAGGAAATATTATTGCCTATCTTGAAATGAAAAAAGAATAAATATATGTTCTATATAGGTTGGCAGTCAGAGCCCCGCGCAGGCAGGAAATAAACCTTTCTTCCCAAATTACTTAAGCTACCCACTCACATTAGACAGCCAAGACTACAGGCTATGGAGCTTTCAGAGATTCTCAGATTCTTGACATTAAAAATTTCTGCCCCACCAGCTGACAAGTGTATTCACTTCTCGGGAGATAGCCTATGGTTAGAAACAAGGGGTCACACTTTAAGGACCTGATTTCTAAAAAAGACCAACACAAATGTGTAATTTCTCAGATGATGTTGTCAGGAGTCCTGTAAATTGTAACTGGCGTGTCAAACGTCGTGAGATCTCCCTTAGCGAGAAAGCAGAGCAGGTGTGTACCTGTCCCCACAAAGATCGCTCTTCCTTGTGAAAATTCCTCCTGACAGGCAAAATTTCAGTGTGGCGGAGACACAATCGATTGATCTGTTTCGCTTAGGTAACGAATTAAGCTATTAAAGGTTTTGCACGTGACACAAGAGTGGCCGGGCGTTTTTCCTCCCTCTCGTGGCAGGTCACTGGTGTTATTTCGGTGCCTTCCCACAGCTTATCAGCAGTAGTCTTCTCCGCTTCAGGGTTCTCATTGCGCTGGCTGTAAATGCAGTAACCTTTCTTTTTCACGGTAGTGAAGATCCAAGTAAAGCTACTGAGGGGAATAAAAATACTTGTAAGCCAAAGTTTTGGTTTAAAAAAGGGTGTGTGATATAAAATATTGGCATAAATGTATATAAAGATGTAGCTTAGATTTGGCAGAAGAATAGTTATTTGTGGTAGGTCACACTCTTGTGTTTCTTCGGGGGGACAGGCGTTGCATAGTGGCAGCCCATAGTTAAACTCTGGCTGAAAATTCTTGTGCAGAATTTGTTTGGGTTCTGAAATCCGTATTAGCAAAATCTGTATGCAAGCATGCACGCTGTTAAGTCATACTTGGGTTGTACCAACAAAAATACTAGGATTGTGAGGCAGCGGGATTTCTGTGATCACGTTTTATTTTTTAACGCTGTGAGTAGCAAACTTTACCACTTGATAATAATTTTCTCAGTGTTTGGTAATAGGATTTCACTGTCTTTCCAGAGGTGTTCTCAGGCTGTCAGCTGATGAGGGAGCGCTTCTGTCCTGCTGTGTGCATCCTCCATCCCAGCACCGAGCAGGGCAGGCCGGTGATCTCTGCCTATCGTTGACGTGAATGTAATTCTCACTTGGGGAAAACAGGGCATGGGACGCCATGGGAAGGTGACTGCTAAACGTTGGTTTGAATTCAGCGGCACTGGCTTCTTAAGAGTTGTTGCCAGATGATGGTGCTTGCAGGGCAACTGTCACCTATAGCGATGAAGACCGTTAGTATCTCTGAAATTGCTGCGGAGCCTTGGTTTGCGCTGGCACCACCAATACTGTGCACATGTAAGTTGCTTCCTAAGTTACAACACGGCAAATCCCACAGTTACAGACCAAAGTACTGCACAGTTAGGAATAACTTTGTAAGTGAATTATGGGGAAAACATGGGTGTTGAGTCAAGATCTGCTGAGCTGCTAAGCTTTTTCAAGTGGAGAATTATGAAGTTAATTAAGAATTATGAAATAGCTGAGAGGTCTTCTCCTGAACGCTTAAATGAGGCACGTGTGTTGTGACTTTTTCCTATAAGCAAGAACACTAACATAAAATGAATGAAAATTAATATATATATATATATGATCCAAGGCTTAAATTGCCTTTAAAATTTTTTTTATAATATAGTAACTGAATTACTAGGCAGTAATAATTGGATTTTTGTCATAAATACAAGAACAGAATACCAGCGGTTTGCAGTTAGTGTTTACATGGAAATTGAAGCATTCTAGAAAATAAATCTCCATTGTATTTACAGAAATTGCTGTAATCCTAACGAAGAACTGAAACTGGCATCCCACTTTCTCTGGGGGTGCGGTGCCAACACCGTAATTCTGAGTTGGACTGAGGTATACGCACCCTCTTGACCATCCGAACAATGTACCTTCATGAGGCAAAGCTTCTAGATGATTGCTGTTGTAAGCTCTTGAAATTTTGTACGTTTTTACATGCAATCTTGTCTCGGAGGTGTAGATCCTATCCCTGTTATCATCCTTCTACGTGCATAGGTGTGATGTGCTTTGGTGCTCTAACGAATAAGCCCAGAGGAACAGGTCACGGCCCCTTTCAGTGCACTGCACCGGGCTCTGCATCCAGCCGATTACTCTCCATCCCCCTGTACCAAGTGCTGCCTCTACCCTCCTGCAGCTATCGCAATTTTTTCTGAGAACTCCGGCTGACCTGGTGAAAGCTGTAGATTTTCCAGAGCTTAAAGAATTCTTTGCTATTTTGTAAATGGTGTCCTAGCTATTGCCCATGAGAAACTCTTTTCCCAGCCTCTAGAAGTGCAGATGAACAGTATTAATCAATTTTAACTGAACACTTTATACAGTGTTATAAAATAACAGGTTATAAAATAATAATTGTTGCGTGATGTCCTTCAAAGTTTTGTTTGTTTTTCATTTTACAGCCATTTTGCAAATTATATATTGCATTATATGTATATAATGCAATATCTATTATATATATCTGTATCTATAATATAAATATTATGCAATATATATTTCTATATATTTCTAGTGTATGTTCTAGTGTGTATTTCTAGCATATTTCTAATATATGTCTAGCACACAAAAAGTATAGTTTTCATTTTACTTACGCAGCTTATTAGGCAACTCATCAGTCTGTTCTTTCATCAAAATAGACAGTATCTTATCAGGCTAGAAAATAACTTAATGAGCCTTAGGCTAGGCCTAGAATGGCGTTTGTGGCTTTTTCTCTAAAAACATGTTTCTGAATTCCATTATCCAGATCTCTCAACATATTTTTGTACTGTGTTCAATATATGAAACAAAGTGAAGTCTCTGAATCTATCACAAAAATATTACATCACACACATTTTTGTGCCTTAGAAGGGAAACACGAAATGTCTTTGAAAGCTAGCAAGAGCCTACGGTTCTTGTATGGACATTTAACTGCAAATAGTTAAAAAATCTAGACTAAAATTTTAGCTTTCTGTGTTGTAACTTCAAATTCACACCTCGCACAAAATCTAGAGGTTAGAGACAAGTTATAGAAAAAATCCACAGTTTTCCCTAAAGTGTCTTCTTTGCAGGTATACAATACAATGAAAGCATGAAAATGGGTAACTATAAAATGCAAAGCATAGTATGAATTTAAGCTTACAAAGAATGTATAAGGTTAGATTCTCTATGGAACTGGACGAATCCACAGTTAAAAAAACAACCTCAAGCCCTCTTGAACCCTACCAAACACAACATTTAAAAAATACTGTATTAAAGCACGGTTCAGCCTGGTGATGAGTACCTTCAAACTTCCTAGAACTCAATGAACACCACTTAGTTTGGGCTGTGCCCTTGAGTAGTGTTTCTTTTTAGCGCCAGGTGTGTTTATTACTGGGAGTCATCCGGTTCCCTCCGAGCGGCACGGCGCCGGGCGATTCGGGAGCGGTGCTGTGCAAAAGCAGCCGCGTTCTTCTCACCCCCTGGGTTGCGCTGAGCATTGCCTGGTCACAGTGAGGATCAGGGGCTGGGCGTTTATTCTTTCAGTTCTACAAAACCACTTATTTTTGCAGTTAACGGTGACTTTGCAATAAGTATATGTTCTGGGAAGCGAAAAGCAAAGAGTATGTTGGTGGCACAAACCACAAGGTGTTTGTTTTATTACTCTCCCTTAAACATTGTTTTTAATCAGGTAGACTTGCTCCAGGGCTGTTTGACTTCTGCACGTGTTCCAGCTGTACAATAAGCTGTATTTGCGCAGCACTTCTGTGTTGGAGAGTTGACATTGAGATGACTGCTCTCTAGATGTTTGGGTTTTTTTCCATTAAACTTATAAAACACATTCTAAATGCAATACGGTTAAGATTATTATGGTTTAAACTACGTATGCCAGTTTAAAATGAGGTTTTCACCATTGTGACAGATTTGGACAGAAACATGCAACCAAGTAAGGCAAAGCATGACTCTAAAAGCAATTTAAAATCAAAAGCATGTAAGATGGAGTGTTACATTGCCAAGAGATGATTCAAGAGACGATTTCTAGCTGAAGGAGTAAAATGCTTGAAAGTCCTCCCTCTGTATTTTGTGAAGTGGCTGTGCTAACAGTAAATTAGATATAGAGATTAATGGGGGGGGGAGAGGAATTATTACAGTGTGTTGTATGAAAAGCATAAATTAAAAAATTATATTCAAACTCACAAATTTTTGCACACACAGCACTGGCTTTCGTACCGTAAGTAGACACGCTGAAGTACAGCAACAAAAGTAGTCAGGATCTTAACAATTTCTTTTTCTTTTCCAGAGTTCAGCTGTTTTCCCAGATAGCTAAAATCAGGATTATACCTATTGTAGGGTGTATTATTTATATATAAATACATACATATATATATACATACACACACACACAGAGTCCTTTATTTCATGTAGCAAACTGCTTGTGCCTGTATTGTGTTTATGAACTGGTGAGGGGGGAAAAAAGAAAGTTAAACTTAACTGGCTGCTAGATAAATACCAAATTTTGGTCACAGACAAATATTCAGCAGAGTTAAATATTGTTATTTTAGGAAGAAAGCAAAAAAGTTTATCTTCTGAGAGCTACCATGCCTGCACTAAAAGGATGGACAAGAAAATTGTCTGACGAAATATTAGGATGGTGAGAAAATTTAATAAAGGGAAAAGGTCCCCAAAAGTAGCCCTTCAGAAGTTTGTGGTCATCTTAATAGAGGTAGGCAAATACATTCCTTCTTGTTGCTGTGAAATAGTCTTGCATAACCTGACTTTCAGGACAAGTATGGATAAAGTGGGCTGTCTTGAACTTTATGAGGGTGGAAAACTAGACATGTTTATTCCATTTCTGAAAAGCAATCATAGAATGGTTTGGGTTGGAAGGGACCTTAAAGATCATCTAGTTCCAACCCCCCTGCCCTGGGCAGGGACACCTCCCACCAGATCAGGTTGCTCAGAGCCCCATCCAGCCTGGCCTTGAACACCTCCAGGGATGGGGCAGCCACAGCTTCCCTGGGCAACCTGTTCCAGTGCCTCACCACCCTCACAGTAAAGAATTTCTTCCTAATATCTAATCAAAATCTACCCTCTTCCAGTTTGAAACCGTTACCCCTCGTCCTGTTGCTCCACTCCCTCATAGTCCCTCCCCATCTTTCCCGTAGGCCCCCTGCAGGTACTGGTAGGCCACTATAAGGTCTCCCCGGAGCCTTCTCTTCTCCAGGCTGAACAACCCCAACTCTCTCAGCGTGTCTTCACAGCAGAGGTGCTCCAGCCCTCTGAGCATCTTCATGGCCCTCCTCTGGACCCGCTCCAAGAGGTCCATGTCTTTCCTGTGCTGATGGCTCCAGAGCTGGATGCAGTACTCCAGGTGGGGTCTCACCAGCACAGAGTAGAGGGGTAAAAGAGAGTAGAGCAAAGTAGGGGAAAATCATTTTGGTTACTGAAGTTTGTAATTTAGGGGTGCGAAGGGTGCAGGAGCTGTCCTGCAGTTCTTTATACATATTTTTGGCTAATTTAAATATTTCTGAATGTTTGCTGTAGTAATCCATTAGCTTCATTCAACATCTAAGTAACTATATTTTAAGCTGAATTAGTTGGTTGATAAAGTGTTAGATTTTAAGGCAGTAGAAAGACCATTTAAGCATGGTACCAGCAAGAACTGACTATCATTGATTATCAGTATACTGATAGAAAAGCTCCAAACAGATACAGCACTCTTTTCTTCAACCATATTGTTGCAAAAATCTCATGCCACTGAAAAAATATAAATTGTAACAGCCATTTTTAAAGTGTAATTTCAAATTAAGCTTAGTAAAAGTGTCCCTTCTTAGAAAAAAAGAAAAAAAAGATTTTTTCTTAATGTTCAAGATTATATTCCTTTTATTGTGACAGAGATGATATATAATCTGATGATACTCTCACCTTGACTCCTTCACTCTGGTGTTTTTCAAGTTTTGAGAATTTTATCTTATGGACTTAAAATAGGACACGCTACAAGAACAGTTTTTACTGCCTTCTCTCCTTCAATTTTCTTAGCAGGCAAACACTTGATGGTGCCTGTCTTTAATGGTTCAGAGAAGCGGAGCCTGAGTTAAAGAAAATGTCTTTACTTTTTTGGAGTCCTGTTCTGAATTCTATAACATTCCACAATTAATTTTTCATAAATTCCAAATGTTTCGCCTTTTCTTCTTGAAATCTCTATTTTATTCCCGGATTATTCTCTCAAGAGGATGGTTACTTTATTATTAAGTTGCCAAATGAATTGTTATAAATAAATCCCAATGTGTTTACAATGGGCTCCTCTTGACCACACGCCACCTTTATAAATATCTAGATAAGCACGAATAAAAACCTAGTAGCGTGCCCAACCACCAGCACTCCTTTGAATCCCAAAAGCACATGGATGCTCAGTGCACTTCTCTGGGCACTGGGTATTTCACCTTTCCAGTGCTTCCCACCCTGGTGCAGGATAGTTGGGTCAGGAAAGAGAAGACCAGGGAATTTAAGCCCACATCTCTACTTGCAGTGAACAGCGTAACTCTTTCTGCCTTGATGTTTCCCTTTCATTTATGTTATTATTTCCACAAGGGTCCAGGTTCTTGTTCACAGTTTCCTTGCAAGCCATAATCATCTCAGAAAGCTTTTGGAGCTCACGTTCACTAAAAAAGCCCATAGAGAAGGACATCCTAAATAACAGCATCACATATTTTGACAGGGCCAATTTAGCTTGAGAGAATTGTTGTTTACTGGCTGAAGACTTATTTATTTATTTATTTTGGCAAATTCTTTTAACAGAACTTAGATGAAGTTAGACAAAAAAGGAATTCTTTTTCAGTTAAGATATTTTAAAAGATGCACAAAAGAAAATTGCACACACAACTAAGGTAAGTATTTACATTCCTGGTAGTTTCTGAAGATAACGTTACCACAGATTTACGACAGAAGAAAAAATTGATCTCGACACAGAATGGAGACAAGGTGTAATCATTATTGACTCGTATTAATTTAAAGTCTTTTTTTTTAATGTACGTATTATATAATCAAAATAATGCTATGCAGGGCAATTGGTGATCTTAATGACTCTTACAGCTGGTTAACTATCTTAATTCTGTTTACAGATTAAAATTATATACTTGTTGGTTTGAAACAGCAAATGGAAAAAAAAAATCTTTATTCTGAGAACTGTCAGTGTAGCCCTAAATTTACATGCTGTGTTACCTCATACCTCCTAGAAATACCGACTTCTGAAACCAGTCACTTCTTAGAACTGACCCGAGGGTGAAATATAGCCTTGCATTCGAAGACTGAATAAACAGGCTTTGCATTCCTGCATTCTTCTTCTTAGGGACAGCAAAATTGATTTTGTAGAGCTATTGCTGAAGCGGCAAAAATGCAGGTTATTATAATAATGATCGCTCGTTACGCTAAATTCCTATTTACAGGTTAAATGGAACCCCTGTGTGGACATAATTTTTCTAGCACAATCGTAAACTCTTGCAGACCCCTTTTACTTCCTCCTGCCCGTTTTGGCGGATTCTGCTGGACAGAAGAAGCACAGCAGGGTTTAGTGCTCCTCTTCTGGAGGTGGAGATTGGACTCCTGCTCATCTGCAGCAACTGTCCCTGGGGCTCTGCTCTTCCCTCCAGCTCTAAATCACTGGGTTGGGGAAATTAAATGACTTTTTCTCACGTCACAGTTTCCTGTACAGAAGGGATGCAAATATTCTGGCAAACTGGTAACAACGGACGAGGAGAAGGCTGAGGTACTCAACAACTTTTTTGCCTCAGTCTTCCCTGGCAGCCTCTCCCCACACCTCTCGAGTGGATGGACAGCAGGGCAGGGACTGGGGGAGAAAAGTCCCTCCAGCTGTAAGAGAAGATCAGGTTCGCGACCACCTGAGGAACCTGAATATACAGAAATCTATGGGACCTGATGAGATGCATCCCAGAGTCCTGAGGGAATTGGCTGATGTAGTTGCCAAGTCACTCTCCATGATATTTGAAAAGTCATGGCAGTCAGGTGAAGCCCCCAGTGACTGGAAATGGGGAAACATTGCACTCATTTTAAAAAAGGGTAGAAAGGAGGACCCTGGGAACTACCGACCTGTCAGTCGCACTTCTGTGCCTGGGAAGATGATGGAACAGATCCTCCTAGAAGCTATGCTAAAGCACATGGGGGACAGGGAGGTGATTTGGGACAGCCATCATGGCTTCACAAAGGGCAAGTCCTGCCTGACCAGCCGAGGGGCCTTCTATGATGGAGTGACTACATCAGTGGACAATGGAAGAGCTACTGATGTCATCTGTCTGTATTTCTTTAAGGTCTTTGACACAGTCCCCCACAACATCCTTCTCTCTAAATTGGAGAGATATGGATTTGATGAGTGGAGTGTTTGGTGGATGGCGAATTGGTTGGATGGGCACATCCAAAGGGTGGTGGTCAACAGCTCAATGTCCAGACGGAGATCAGTCACAAGTGGTGTCCCTCAGGGGTCTGTACTGGGACCGGTACAGTTTAATGTCTTCATCAATGACATAGTGGCACTGAGTGCACCGTCAGCAAGTTTGCAGACAATACCAAGCTGAGTGGTGCGGTTGACACGCCTGAGGGACGGGATGCCATCCAGAGGGACCTGGACAAGCTTGAGAAGTGGGCCCATGTGAACCTCATGAGGTTCAACAAGGCCAAGTGCGGGGTCCTGTACCTGGGTTGAGGCAACCCCTGGTATCAATACTGGTGTGAGGGATGGAAGGATTGAGAGCAGCCCTGCAAGAAAGACTTGGGGGTACTGGTGGATGAAAAGCTGGACATGAGCTGGCAATTTGCACTCGCAGCCCAGAGGCCAACTGTATCCTGGGCTGCATCAAGAGAAGCATGGCCAGCAGGGTGAGGGAGGTGATTGTGCCCGTCTGCTCTGCTCTTGTGGGGCCCCACCTCGAGTACTGCATCCAGCTCTGGAGCCCCCAACATCAAAAGAATAAGGACCTTTTGGAGGCAGTCCAAAGAGCCACGAAGATGATGAGCGGGCTGGAGCACCTCTGCTGTGAGGACAGGCTGAGAGATTCGGGGTTGTTCAGCCTGGAGAAGGCAAGGCTGTGGGGAGACCTTAGAACGGCCTTTTAGTATTTAGAGGGGGCTTATAAGAGAGATGGGTAGGAAGTCTTTATCAGGGAGTGTAGCGATAGGATGAGGGGTAACGGTTTTAAGCTGAAAAGAGGGTAGATTTTGATTAGATATTAGGAAGAAATTCTTTACTGTGAGGGTGGTGAGACACTGGAACAGGTTGCCCAGAGAACCTGTGGCTGCCCCATCCCTGGAGGTGTTCAAGGCCAGGCTGGATGGGGCTTTGAGCAGCCTGGTCTAGCGGGAGGTGTCCCTGCCCATGCGAGCGGGGTTGGCAGGAGATGATCTTTAAGGTCCCTTCCAACTCGAACCGTTCTATGATTCTCCAGGGAGGGCGGCGGCGGCGCGGCCGATCCCCGCCGCCGCCTCTCGCCACCACCGCCCTCCTCAGGGCCGACCTTTCCCCTCGCGCCGCCGCTGCCCAATGAGCGGCCTCGGCTCCGCCTCTTCCGCCGGCGTGTCCGCGTGCGAGGGCTCGCTCGCGCCTCTTCCTCTCAGGCCGGGGGGGGCCGCGCTGCCAGCTGAGGTGAGTCCGCCCGGCCGCTCTCCCTCCCCTCGGGCCGCTCCGCCGGGCTGGAGCCGGGGAGGGTGTGGGGGGAGCCGGCCTGAGGGGCTGCCGGAGCCTGGGAGCCGCCTCCGGCTGGCAGCGCGGGGAGGGTGTTTCTTCTCGGCCTGCTGGAGGCGGAGGCCGCCGCGCTCTGCCGGGAAGGGGTGGGGGTGGGGGGGCGGGGGTTGTGGCCGGGCCTTCAGCGTGCCCCGCTCTGTGCTTTATTTTTTTTTTTTTCAGATGCCCCCGAAAAAGGGAGGAGACGGGGTTAAATCGCACCCGATCATCGGGAGGTTTGGGACGTCCCTGAAGATCGGGATCGTCGGGCTGCCAAACGTCGGGTAGGTGGTCGGGGGAGCAGGCCGGGGCTGCCCCCCTCTCCTTGAGTTCGCTTCTGCTCCGGGTCGAGGGACCTGACACCGTTTCCGGGTGAAGACAGGTGCCCGTAGATGCGTATACGAGCTGAGGGGTACAATCTTAAGTCTTTTTGCTTGATACTTGTATCTTTAGCTTGAACTACATGTAGGTGGAGCGATGTAAAATGCTCAGGTAGCGTGAGCTAGTATGTATGTTCAAGTCTGGACAAGATAATAGTGAACTATTAAAAGAAGTGTTAGCAATTGCTGAGTCTTATGAAATACTGTGTGATTTGCATTTCCTTATTTCCAGTGTTGTATATGTGTAATACACATTTTTGTGAAAATACATATATGCACGTGCGTGTGCACACAAATTCCTTTTATATTTTTTTAGATCTCATTTTTTTGGAGAGGATGATGTGCACAGGAAGGGGTTAATGGTACAATAAATGTCATTTGCAGTAAAGAGAACTTTTCTTGAAACCTCTTCAGAGTTTGTAATGAAAAAAAGTTGTGTCAGTTACAGTTTGGGAGAGATGATGCGAAATGAATCGTTGTTCTCTGTCATGCTTCTCATCTGAAGTTGTTATGGCTCCTGAAAGGAGCTATACTTAAGGCACTTAAAAAGAATGATGAATTGCCTGGAGAGTATCTGTGTGAAAGTATTGGTTGTAATTTGTGTATCTTATTTACTAAAAGAAGTTCTCAGCATTCTCAAACTTTAAAACTTTAAAAAATTAGAGGAAAAGTCTTTGAGTATGTCTCAGAGCCAAAAGTGCTGCTTTCTTGTCTTTCCATTATAATTTCTTTTATTTTTCAGGGTGTAGGCAAGTTGCACACCAGAAAGGAAATAATTAGCAGTAACATTGTATAACATGTCAATGGAGAAAAGCAGCATTTGCAGTTATGTTATGATGTAACTTTCAAAGAAAACTGTGACTGATTTTTGAGCATGTTGGCTATACGCAGGGCAGCTTCCAGCTTATTTTTTTTTTTCCCAGTGACTGAGGAGTTATGTGAAACTTAAAAATAAAAAAAACCCCAGAATATTTATGGTAGAAGATTCAGGAGGATTAAGAACTTTCTCGTAGCAACAACTCAAGAATTACTCTCTTTTGGTTAAATAAATGCCAACCAACAAAATAACCTGCTACTTGGTTTAAGTGAAAGTGTTTTTTCTCTCTGATGCCTTTTGCAGGTTTTTCCCGTTGATATTTAGTAAAGATGAAAAATGTTTGGTAAGGTAGAACTGTATCTTTATATGCACAAAAGTTTACTTGATTACTTGTAATTGATTAACTGATGTGGTTTGCATTCTATGCCCCTTTTTTTCTCTTTTGATTTTTGACTTTTATTGCTTAGATAGTGAAATTGTGTTAATACATAAGTAAGTCTGAAGAAACAACACAGTTGTGGAAAGAGCTGGTGAGTCTTGGCAAAACTAGTTCACTCAGAATAAGTTTCAAGTGTCCTTATTGGTTTCTCACTTTGTGCTTGAGGAAAATTAGTAGTGTCCAGTAGAGCTATGCTTTGCTTTTGATTTAAAGCTTCTTTGCTAACTGACATGAGCAGTATAGTCATCTAGGGGAATTTTCAAGGGCAGGGAAACATCGTTGGGTTTCAATGGGACACTCCGTATGCGTATTTGAAAGTGTCTTGTACTAGAATCAGGGCAATGGTCACTGTTGTTGAAGGAAAGTCCAGTATTTGGGTTGGAACAAGGTATGTTTCTGTTTAGCCCTTTTAAATGCTTCTAATTTGAACTTCTTTACAAAAGTGCGTATTTTGTTTATAGGAAATCAACATTTTTCAATGTGTTAACAAAGAGTCAAGCAGCAGCAGAAAATTTTCCTTTCTGTACTATTGATCCAAATGAGAGTCGAGTACCTGTGCCGGATGACAGATTTGACTTCCTATGCCAGTATCACAAACCTCCAAGGTAACTCAAATTTTTACTGTTTTTCTTCAGTTAAGCAGCTGAAATAGTATTACTGAACCAAAAAGTTTTCATAGAAGTTTAATGCAACTATAATGTCTTTAGTTAAGCTTTTACTGACATCTGTTTTAGTATGTGACATTATATATGTACCTGGATTATACCTTTTGCTTTTTCCCCCCAATGTGACCTTTGTGGTGTGAGAATGAGAAATCTGGGAGCTCCTGGTCATTGCTCAGCACCGTTTGGTGCTTGGTGTTCCTGTCTTTGAAGGTAGTGTTTCCCAGGAGATTTGGAGGAACTCGGAAAATGAACAATAGTGGACATACCTAATGTGTCACGAGGTTGCTCATTTGTAAAGTTTCCACCCTGTATTTTGTGTCATTCAGAATATTGTAGATGCTGTAGGTAGCCAAACAAATATCTGTCAACATACCTTTGTCCTCAGTCTTTTGACAGTAAGCTTTATGGGCAGCCGTTTTTCCCCTGACTCTTTCCTTTTTATAGGCTCTGCTACTTGTTACCTGGTATATTCAGATACTCCTACAATATGTCACTTCTAATTGTTTTCTTATTCTAGGAGCATATTAATTTTGTCACATCAATGGTTTTTGCTATTGACTGTTTCTGTAATCTGCTCTATATATTCAGTGTGGGAACTCAATTTTTGCTTGAACAGCTCAATTTAAGGTGCTTTCAGAAAACAGAAACTTGCCACTTGTTAATTCCAGTTTGCAGTTACTTGCAGAGGTATCTTGAATAAAGTGAGTGTGCATAAATCATAGGGCAGATTAGAATGCACATCTGTATTTTTGTTTAACACTTGGGCCTCAGTTTTAGAGCCAGATCACACCCACAATTAAAAAAGATTGATTAGTCACTGATCAAAAATCCATTTGTTAACTTAATTTTCAGGTTCAAACAAGTTGCTTCCATCTGTAATTCCTGTGCGCTTTTCAAATACTGAAAAATGCATTAATATGGAGCTGTTTGTTTTGGGTGGATTGTTATAACAGGTTATGTTGGTTTTCCTGCTTAAGTGAGTATTAAACATACTCGTTACTGTATGGATCATAAAACTACTGAATTTGGCACAAAACTTTCTGGCTGTAGATTGTGCAGGGATAATGGTGTGGCTTTTAAGTTTTGTTGACAAATTTGTTCTAAATTGTAGTGTTATTGCTGCTTTGGCCACATGAAGAATCTCTTCTCATGACATCTCTATGACCTACTACTTGTAAATTAATCGTTGAAGTGGCAAAGAGATTATTACCTCTCCCCTCATCCTACCTTTGGCCATCTATCCTTACAAGGAATGCCAAGATTGTAAATACCTGTATACGTGTTCTCCGACTCGCAGACTCTCTCTTGATAAAAATCACTCTTAAATATACTATTTTTGTTAATATTTACTGAATCTGTATTAAGTAAATGTACTGAATTGGATAATAATCTGGATATAAATAGTAAATCAGCTTTCATTTGAATGGTCTTTTGACTTTTAGAGAATATTTGTTACTTAAAATCAATGGATGTGGGGATTGGTGGGTAATTAAAGCTCCTGAGTTTGCGTGTGCTGCTTTTATGATTTTAATATTTCACTGTAACAGTAATAAAGCTGTGACAATTGAGTAGCACAGTAGACTGAGGTAAGTCTTCTTAGGCTGTTTGTGCTTGTCTGTCTGAGACTAACTCAGGAAAAGAACACTATGTTAGTGAAGATATACAACTGAATTGTAATTTAAATTCCTTAATTTCTCTTGTATAGTCTTGATTTTGTGCTTCATCTTTATGTAATATGTTCTGTGCTAATTTTCTACTTGTTTGGATTAGTAGATGTAATCAATCTATGCATGCAGAATGTTTTCTAAACAGTGAGTTCTCTTTAAATTAGACTCTTGTCTAGCCTCAAGATTTTGTTTTTTAAAATCTAAAGCATTCAGGTTTTTATTTCCCATATGTTACACTTAGTCATCACATAACTGCAGTCATTGTTGGGAGGTGGGAAAAAAAAGAAAGGGGACTTTGTCTTAACTAAAATAATGTATGACAGGCCAAAGTAATCTTGCCTTGATGTCTGCTGTGAGTGAGGGAAGGGAAGAGTGGGACTGGGCTGGGCTGGCAGTCGCTGTCTGTCGCGCTGAGCTGAGATTGCTGCTGCTACAGAGAGACAAACTCTATTGCTGAGAATATTGCTAGAACAAGTTTGTGGCCATTCTGCCATCAGAGGAAGCGTTATGCTCTTCAGGTACCGTCTTTTGCTTGAAGATCTGTTCCTATCTCCAAAAGAAGAAGGTATCAGCTTGGATGGGACTGGTGTGCAGTTTCTTGCTCGCCCATGCTGAAAGATGACTGGTATTACTTAATTGGAAATGTAAATGTTTGTAAACGAAATAATTTAGGCAACAATTTAGAGACTATTATGTAGAGGTAAATCTGTACTTAATAGATTAAGGTATGCTGCCAGAACTTATAACCTGTGATTTTTTTCTTTCTGCAGCAGTGGAGGATGTATATGACTGTTTACAATAAATAAGTTCAGTGATACAGACTGTACACAGAAGGTGGGCTCTGAGAACTTCCAGTAAAAACTGCTGAGTTGCTGCCGAACGAATTAGCTGAGGAAATTTCCTTGAGCCTTGAGCTCAAGGAAACCTGTTGCTTGCTTTCTAGTGTGAATGAAATTGTAGATACTAAAAGAAGGAGAGACCTTAATATATTAAAAATAATTGTGAATGCTTGTTATTTTAAGGTCTTAATTTATAGTCTGTTACTAACTTAGGTATTTAAACTACTTATTTGTTTGTTTTAAATTTTGTACAATATTCAGTGAAAACTCATATTTGTTACATTGTGCTAATGTAGCTTTTTCAGAAGGAAAGACAGTTAGCTTTTCATTTTGTTGTCCTCCTACCCCTGTTCCCCCAGCACGGGTACTTTCAGGCAAGGTTTGATGGACTAATGATTGTGCTAGTTCCAGTTTAGTAATTGGAAAGAGGTTCTTCATCTCAGCAGGTAGCACCTGCCTTGAAAGTTGGGACTTGGAAGCCAGAACAGTTGATCTCTTAACTGCAGTTAATATTTTAACTGGACATCTTGTGTTTAGAAGCAATGGGTTTCTTACACAAGAAAAGAGCTGTGTGGGTAGCACATCTAAAGAAAATTTAGTAACTTAATGCAAGCTGTAATAAAGCTGCTGTTGTGCATTTTTCGTTCTAAATTTTGTTAAGATGCTGCTTAATCACCTTAAGCCTAGAAATATTTTTTTAGTGTAAGGATGTCAAACCGATGTCATTTGGACACGTGATCTGTGTCATAACTCACAAGTATCTTGAAAGCTTCTGAGTATACATACCCACCAGGCTTAGCTGGTAAGGTCCTACCTACTACCACAGCTGTGGCGTACTGTTCCTGACCAGGAGATGTGTCTCAGTAGTGACATTTGGTTCAAGCCTCAAAATGATTTTGAACAAGGGGGTGGAGGAAACGGCTATTTCCTCTTTTTATTTATTTATTTATTTAGTGCCTCAAATAATCTCCTCACTACAACAATTTTCATTCTTTCTTCTTTACTTTAAACTATATGATTAACTAAAAGAAATACTCAAGTAGAAGCAATGTAAGCCTAACTGTAAATAGTTAAAACTGAAGGACTGTAGGACTGTATTGGCTGATAGTAATCAACCTGTGTAAAAACATTAATAAAAAAAGTTATTTTAAAATCTATGTTTCTTCTTCCTCCTCTGGTTAAAATCAAATGAGACTATAAGCAGGAATGAGTAAAATGTAAGTAATTTGATTCATCCTTTCTCAAGTATCAGTATTCATTTAATTCCTTGTTTGTTTGCACCTGTGAGTGCGTTGCCGTGCCCATATGTGTTCACAAAACGCAATGCTTATTGCAACCACAAATCTGGATGTAACTCTGGCATATCAGCATCTGTAAGCCAATCCTATTTTTTACAGAAAACAACTGAAAATTGGCAAGTATATCCTGTTGTTAAAGTGCTTCTTCCTTTGGTGTTACCCAGTTTGCCTGCTCTTCAGTTAGTTCTGAGCCTGTGTAAATCAGCTTGGCTGTGATGCTTGTTCTAGCATTGCCAATGAATAATTTGCCAGAAGTTAACGAAAGACCTTAACTAGTGGTGACATGAGCCATCTTTTCTGCCCGGTGGGAGAAGGCAAAATTTAATTAGTTGTATTTTGTTGGTATGACAACTTACTGCATAGTTTCAAACAGGCATTTGGTATACACGGGTCACCAAGTATGTGCCTTAATCCACATAGAATATTTTACCTTTTTACAATTCCTGTAAGTGAAATTTAATTAGCAGATTTTTCACTTCTGGTTCATGTGCTATTAGGTTCAAGTCTTTTTTGTCAGTACCATGGATGAAATGCTATTAATGAAATTGTTCTCGCATAGAAATGACCAGGGTTCATCTTCAGTACCTAGTTCTTCAGAAGCAGATTCCTTTAATTACCCTGTGAGTTATTGGGTTTACGTTGGTTAAAACTGCTTGCAAGATTGACTGCAGAATCTGTAATAGGGAGTACAGTCTTCTGCAAGCGGGAGGGACTATGAACTGTTCTCTTCTGTTTGGAAATGAGCCAAAAATAGTGGTGAGGACAGACTGATGAGTTGAATGGCTTTGTAAGAAGTTGTTACAATATACATGTTCTCCTTCTATGTTGCTACTTTTACTTCAGGTCATTTGTGAACTCTTAATGGATGGCTCCTACTTAAGTTGTATGAATTTTTGTGAAGGAAGAAGAGTTTCCCTTTTCTAACAGATTTCAATTAACAGCTTTTAAAGGCAGAAGAGCCTCTGCTGGAACCAGGGCATGAGTAGCACATTTGGCTTTACCAAAGAGAAAAGGGGAGCTGGACATTTTTACCCTAATACTGAAGAATCTGGCCTTTTTGGTGTGTGCGGCCTAGGACAGGTAGAATTTGAGTTGAGAGAAATTTCTCCAACCATTTAAGAAATGAATAAGAAATGGGTGTGTTATGAGAATTATCAATCAGGCTTACTGGGAAGTTGCTGCATTTTGAACTTAGTTGAAGCTGTCATGTTCCAGGGTCTGCTGGTGAATGTGAGATTTCAGTAAATGCTGCAGAGAAATTCTTGGGGCATTATTTTCATGGGAGAAGAGACATGTGGAAACATAGAATAAAAATCCAGGTAGAGGAACAGCATTTTGGTTCTGATGTTTCAATCTAAGTCAAAGCTTCAGGTGTATGCTGCCTGTGAGGCTTCTCAACTAAAAATTACTTGTGGAAACTCAAGAAATAACGATATGCCTCTTCCCCTCAAATTTTGGAGGAAAAAAAAATGTATGCACAACAAATTGCAGATACTGTATGTGTGTGCATTTTAAAAGAAAAAAGGTAACTGGTTGCATTGTACTGTTCAGGATTACTGTACTGAACAAACAGGTCAGGTGAAGAAACTCCTCTTGCCTGTTTAAATAACTGTTTTGGATGGGAGTTTGAAACAAAGTTGGTGAGAAACAGACCTCCTCCCCTGCAAAATGCATAACCATATGGATGCATAAGTTTCTTATTCCTGAATAAATACCTTAACCACTGGACTACAAAACTGTACTTTCTTTATCCCAGTGAGTCTTGTGATCTTTGCACACTAGCTCACACAGGGAAGGTAGTGCACTAATATAAACTCACTGTTGCTGTTTTCTAAGTGAGGTAAAAAATCCTTGATCAAGGATTACACCTTTGCTTAAAATATGGAGATACTTCTGGATTTGGTAATTGTTTCATATCATAAATTCTTGTGACATGCTTTATGGTAGATTGGTGTTGCACTGATTTGTACAAATGATCAGTTGATGCCACCTGTTCCTGATGATCATTTGAGGCTCAGTGACATTATGCTAATGCTGACTAACGAATCTTAAGAAATGGAAATTAATCTGTTTAGAGGAGGAGAGAAAAAAAAAGAACAATCCAGCTAGGTCTTCTACATTTAAAAGAACTAAAACACACTCAAGATATATGATACTTTTCCCCTATTCTTTGCAGTGTTTTCAGTTTAGTTTCATAATGTTTACTCTTTGTCCTTCAGAGCATAGGCAAGTGTGACTAGTTTGTGCCGCCTTCAGGTTTTCTCTGTGTTCATCTTTCTGGGATGAAAGAGAAATCGAAGCTTAGGAAAGGGGTTGCCAAGAATGGGGAGGGTTTTATTTTGCTTGGAATGTTAACTTCGTGGTACCCAAGGCGAAGGTGAGAAAACATCCTGGAAACCCAGATACTTGTCTTCAAAGGTCTCTTGCCTCTGTTTGTCAATTGTGAAATAAATGTGCTTCGGTTTTCTTTCCATTGTCTAGCAAATGAGGTTGATTCTGGTGATGGAGTGGTCCATCTACATATGAAGGTATTTTTCTTGCTCTAATGTGGCATCTTTGTAGTGAAAGTGTGAATTCTTCTGATGGCTGGCCAGGAAGTTAATCCTACCAGAATGAGGAGAGGGGAGCATAGGAGAACACCACCACCTTTGTTTTTCTTAAAACACAGTTTAAAATGGTAATGGAGAAGGGCTTTAAAGAGTGGCATTTTTCTACCTTGCTGTTGACTTAGTTATGTGTTGGTAAGCAAGGAATTATAACAATTCTGACTGGGAAGTTGCTGCTGTTTCTTCTGAGGTACGCATTAGCTCTGTGGTTCTGTCAGGCAAAAGGAGTTTATTGGGTTAATGCATTAATAGAGTTACTGGTTTCTGTCTTCAGATTGTACGTTACTCCTGGTAATGTGTTGAACTTAAGGATTTGCTCTTTCTGTTTGAGTTTGTGTACTGGTAGTTAAAAAAAAACAAACCCAAGGTAGTTTGCAAAGAAAACCACAGTGGGACAAAAATGTAATATTTTCAAAGTTTGTTTACTTCAAAATGTATTTATACACATGTTCTTTCTATACTGCGTTCAAGAGCATTAACTTACAGTACGCTACATATGTCTTCCCCTTCATTTCATGGGCCTAGTGAAGTTTAAAGCTAGAGGTCAACATATTGTGTACCTCAATCTAAGTAACTCACGCTATATTGTAAATAATTTTGTGCATTTTTTTAAACTCACCTTTCTAGGTATTATGTTCTATTCATGCTTGTTTCTAAGCACATCACAAAGGTATTAATGACATGAAACATGCATTAAGTTCCTAATTTATTACACCTGACAGGTTTAGTGAGACTTTGAATTTCACCTTGGTAAAGAAAAATATTTTGTCCAGATCTTGTATGTGAAATTAATTTACTTGAAAGAAATAATTTTTCTTCGGAAGTGTTAGAGGAAGATCAAAACCAAAACCAGGATAAGATCTTCTGCTTTTAGGTCACTGCACTTCCAGAAATATTGATGTTGCATAGTAGGACACTCTAATGGATCATCTCCTCCCAAATTCGGGAGTTCATTTCAAGTGAGGCAGCACATCTGCTAATATTGAACTGTGTTGTGTTATTTGCAGTCAAATGGAAGTGGGATTGCACTAGAAAAAAAAAGTTGGAAGCTTGTTTTGTTCTACCTAAGCCCATTACTCCGAGCAGAGACAATGATCCATAGATTTCCGTAACTACAGCTTTTTTCCATCTGGGACATAGCTGCTGTAACAGGCATCAGGATAAGAAGAGAAGAGTGGTTTTCTGATTCTAGTGGGGTTTTCTGCTGTTACGGATTTGCTTGCAAAACTGAGTGTGCGTGTATATATCTCTATCTCTCTCTCTATATCAGCAAGCTGTCACACTAATGAAAATAAAGCTCATTTTAGGCTGTGGATGATAAAGACTTCAGAAGTGTAATGCTGTTCAGAGCAGGTTTCTGTATAGGGTTGGCTAGGAGGTCACTGGCTAGGGCATCCCTAGCACTCATTCACACCTATGTGGTTCCTTCCATCTGTGAGCAGCACTGCCATGGTAGGTCTTTGGAAAAGACATCTTAAGATAGAATTTATATCTTTAGATTTGAACCTCATGTTGAAGAACACTCACCCTTAAAGAAAGCTCTTCGCCACTTTACAAATTGGCACTGTATGCTCATGCAGACTTCATAGCCTAAGTCACATCCTTCTCACTGTTGTTATTAAAGCTATGGATTTGGGTGTTTTCCATTGTATTTACTGTCAGTAAATCATTGAACTGTTTATTAATCTTAGCATAGTGCTAATGATGTATAATGGTGATAATTTAAAGTGTTTGATGGAAATTAAGTAGTGTTCCAATTATTTATTTTGAAGCCACCAAGTTGGAGATCTTGGTGACTATTGTGTGCAGTGTCTGGTCTTTTGCAAGTGAGGAATTAGCAGCATTTCAGCATGGTTCTGTCTGCCATTGTTTGTGATGGTGTTGTCGTTTGCATAGACCTTATGAAGGTGCTTTTAGTCAACATCTTATCACAAAATTTAGGGTTTTTTTTCCTGACCCAGCTGGATTTTGAGAAGTAATTTGGTGTAGAATATACCTGAGAAGATTAATGCCCATTAAGTTATTTGCTTATTTTAAAACAACTTGAGAATCTGCAGAGTATAAAAGGCTTGCGTTTTATAGATTTGTCTACATAGACATTTCCCATAGCTCTAAAAGGTTTTTTTTTCCATTCTGACTATTCTGTTGTTGCTATATGAAACATCATGTAGACACGTCTGCTAACTCATTGCTGTTAACTGTGGTGAAAAACATCGTAGCTGTTTTTTTACATTATAATTCCAGCTTCATGTTAGCTTGTTTTCTGCTTTCTTTCAAGTTGTTTGCATGACCCTGATCACTGCTAGTTTTAATCACCACTGTATTAAAGAAATGCAGTTGTCTTCTGAGAAAGTTGCTTAGCTTACTGAAATAAATGGTAACCTTAGAGGTGTGCGATAGCAGAGCGTAATAGACATTTATGTGTCTTAGCCCTTTGGTACTATGAAAACTGCTCATTACAGATGACTGACTTCATAGAATCATAGAATTGCTGAGGTTGGAAGGGACCTTTAAGATCATCGAGTCCAACCTTTAACCTACCCTGACAAAAGCCACTTCTAAACCATGTCCCTAAGTGCCCCATCTACCCTTTTTTTAAACGCCTCCAGGGATAGTGAATCCACCACCTCCCTGGGCAGCCTATTCCAATGTTTAATAACCCTTTCAGTGAAAAAATGTTTCCTAATATCCAATCTAAACCTCCCCTGACGTAACTTGAACCCGTTTCCTCTCGTCCTATCACTTGTCACCAGGGAGAAGAGGTCAGCCCCCATCTCTCTACAACCTCCTTTCAGGTAGTTGTAGAGGGTGATAAGATCTCCCCTCAGCCTCCTCTTCTCCAGGCTAAACATGCCCAGCTCCCTCAGTCGTTCTTCATAAGGTTTGTCCTCCAGACCCATCACCAGCTTTGTAGCCCTTCTCTGGACACGCTCCAACACCTCAATGTCCCTCTTGTAGCGAGGGGCCCAAAACTGAACGCAGTACTCGAGGTGGGGCCTCACCAGTGCTGAGTACAGGGGGATGATCACTTCCGTAGTCTGGCTCACCACACTATTCCCGATACAGGCTAGGATGCTGTTGGCCTTCTTGGCCACCTGGGCACACTGCTGGCTCATATTCAGCCGGCTGTCAACCAACACCCCCCAGGTCCTTTTCTGCCGGGCTGCTTTCAAGCCACACTCTGCCCCAATCCTGTAGCGCTGCATGGGGTTGTTGTGACCCAACTGCAGGACTTGGCCTTGTTGAACCTCATACCACTGGTCTTAGCCCATCGGTCCAGCCTGTCCAGATCCCTCTGCAGAGCCAACCTACCCTCAAGCAGATCAACACGCCTGCCCAGCTTAGTGTCATCTGCGAACTTACTGAGGGTGCATTCGATCCCTTCATCCAGATCATTGATAAAGATATTAAAGAGAACCGGCCCCAGCACCGAGCCCTTGGGGACACCACTTGTGACCGGACACCAACTGGATTTAACTCCATTTACCACCACTCTCTGGGCACGGCCATCCAGCCAGTTTTTTACCCAGCGAAGAGTACACCTGTCCAGGCCATGAGCAGCCAGTTTCTCCAGGAGAATGCTGTGGGAAATGGTGTCAAAAGCTTTGCAAAAATCTAAGTAGATAACATCCACAGCTTTTCCCTCATCCACTAAGTGGGTCACCTTATCATAGAAGGATATTAGGTTTGATAGGCATGACCTGCCCTTCACAAACCCATGCTCATGCCTCACTCTTCCAGGCCTGGTTGATTATTCATATAGTTGTCAGTATGGTTCCACACTTAGAAATTAGTTTACTTCATTTTACATGAATAATGACAGAGAAATTGAAGAATGGTTGATGTTTTACATGGGAGGGGGAATCTTGTCTTTTGTACGTTGCACATTAAATAAGGAAGAAAGCTGCTGTCGTGTATAGAAAAGCGTTCTAAGAACGCTTCGTTCTAAGAAAAAGAAACATTTGATTTTCATGTTCTGAATTTATTTCTGTGCCAAAATTTTTGGCTAATATGCTTCAGTAATGAAACTTTTAACTTTTATATTTCAGCAAAATTCCAGCCTTTCTGAATGTGGTGGATATCGCTGGCCTTGTGAAAGGAGCCCACACTGGCCAAGGCTTAGGAAATTCCTTCTTGTCTCATATTAATGCCTGTGATGGGATCTTTCATCTGATGCGTATGTAAACTTATTTATATGTTCTCTCTATAGCTTAAGGACAGCATTGTCGTACTCAAATTAACAACAGTGGAACAAATATCCATTACAATTTTAATTTTACCATTCAATTCAAAGTCATCAGGTTTTGGGTTTTTCCAAACAAGAAAATCCCCATTCTCTGCTATATAATGGGAGGAATGGAATGTGATAATAAACGGATGAAGTGGAATAAGAAAATGAAAATATGGAGTTAGTAGCAGACTCTGGGATACTGTTCCTCACAGGGCAAGCCTCACTTCTTTCCTTTTCCTGATTTCTGTGTGACTTAATGAGTCTTGAACAGCTCCCCCCACACTGCCATCCCGACTTTCCATCTCTGTGAATTCTGAACATTTCTCAGTTAGACCAAGGGCTTTAATTCTCTCTTTCATCACCTGTTACCATAATACAGAACTGACCTTCAGAGTCACATTAACAGCACTTACGAACTTGGCACTTAAAAGCTTGTTGAAAGCGTATCTTGGCTTGCAATACACTTGATTATTGAAAAAGGCTTCTGTTTGAAAAGACTGAGCTTAACGTTTGTGCAGATTTGAGGAAACTGGATACCTTTGTTGCTGTCTTTTGGTTTGCCATTGTTACACTGTGAGTGATGAAAAAATAGAACAAAATAAATGATAGAAATACTTTTTATTTGGTGATGGGAAATTTTTTTGGGGGCAGGGTGTTTTTAAAACAAAACCCAAAGTATTACTATCTTATAGTACTGATTTAGATGCTTAGAACCATTGTTCCCATGAGTGTGTTTTTTTGAAACACATTTATACAGAGCAGTGAACTCGTGTGGCTCTAGTGCCTGCATGCTCGGTGAGTAGGTAAGTATGCTACCTCAGTCAAAGGCAATTTATTATGCATCAAGAATACATAGACACTGATTTGGTGCAGAGTGCTGGTGCTGTGTTTTCAGTCATGTGAGACAGACTTTATGGGTAGAGGTATTATGTTCTTAAGCTTATACTGCTGAAAAACAGGCCGTGCTTTTGTAAACGTTGGCCTTTTTTATGGTCTTCTAGTACCTTAAGCCATCTATAACTGTTTGTGTGTGTGTAGCATTGCTTCTCCTTTGAATATTTGGCCCTATTTGTATTTTATATTTAGTGCTACTATCTTCTGTTAAAGTTGTTAGACACATACTTTCAGTAGAATAGAAAACTATGAGCTATTGATTGTAGCTAAGCATTTAATAGTATTTAAAACAAAGATTTTGAAAAGGCAAGGCCAGATCCTTACTGGGTAGAGGGAAGTCTTTTTGAACCTGTGTGTCATTTTAGGAACTAGTTTGATATGTGAAGGCTGTACTAATACATTGGTATATTTTAAATATTTTTAACTACCCAAGAACCATCCCTAGAAAAAGGGGGGATCAGTTTCCCCAAATATATTGCTATCCTGGGGTTGTAATTACTGTTTTGCCTGGTGTCAATTGAGAACAAGTGGTAAACTCTTTACACTTGTTGCGTTTTGATACTTGCATCATAAATACTTGTTAAGGAATAGGTTGATATAATAGCCAGTGGAGAAGATGCTTTTTAATCTATGTATTGAATAATCCTAAGCATTTGTTCCAGGTAGCCATTATAAGGGTTAACACCATTTGTATTTCTCTTTGAGGACTGAAAGAGGTATGAGACTATTGTTGTGGGTTTTTAAACCGTTTGGATACTTACTTTGTATTATCATCTATTTCTTCTAATCTAGTCTTGCATTTAGTTGTTATGTTTTGGTTTCTTTCAAGGTTTCTGAAATGTAGTGGTTGTGAAATGATTGTTGCTGTTTTTCTTCTTTGGGAGCAAAAAAGATAATGGAATCACTTTTTAAACAGCACTTTTTCCTTTTTCTTTTTAAAATCTTAACCCTGCCTCTTATGCTGCTCTTGCTAGATGTTTTAGCTAGAACACAAGCTAGTGATGAACTGAAGTAGAAATTCTCTGTGTTGATTGCCCAATAAACACAAAGATCTTTCAAAATATTACTTGTGGATAATAATAATAATAATAAAAAGCTAATGGAAAATTTTGTGGCTGAGAGATGTAAAACTACTTTTTTTTTTTTCCTTTCGCTGCAAAGTGCATATTAGTTCTACTTTCCTTTCCCCACAGTACAATAAAAATGAAGATTTGGCACTAAAAGCTAGTAATAGCCCTCTAGGAAATTTAAAAAAAAAAAAAAAATTCTGTTGGTTACACAGCACAAACTCTAGTTAAAACCTGTAAGTCACTGAAGCTTTCAACATACCAATGCCAATTTATATCATAAAAATGTATAAACCTTTTTTATATACTGTAATGTTTTTACACCTACCCACCTGTCAGAATTATTTCTATAAAAATCCCTTTTCATGAGTCTGTGGCAAAGGTGGAGTTTGCAGGGTTTCTGTTAGATTGTAGAAACTATCTAAACTGTTTTTATAAATCCTTAGACTTTCCAGATCCAGAGAGGATGAAGCTGCTTTGTTGTCCTTTACCAGGGTTTGGTCAAAATTCTTAATGACTGTGTGTCTTTAGGTACCCTAAAGCCCTGAGACTGGCTATCGGTTTTCAGCCTGCCAGGTAGACACTGAGTCCCTGCAGTCGCATAGAAGCTGACTTAATAGGAGCAACCTGTCTAGGTTCCTTTAAAGAGGCATAGGCAGTGGGCTGGAAGGTAAGGCTTTGTATGCCATCAAGCTGGAAAGGAGGTGTTGCTGAAGATGAAGAGAAGATGAGAATGATAAAAAGTTCTTAAGAAGAGATGCACTAGGAAGTGATCTGGGGACCATGCTTTTTCAAAGGATGAAAAATTTAGCGCTTGTGTTCACTAAGGTTTTGAGTTGATCTGGAACAAATTTTCACCTTTTGAGCTCTGAAACCGTTGCTCCCTGTCTTGATGCTGTTGTAGCGTGCACTACTGCTCCCCATGTTAATTGCTAGCATGTGAAGCGGAGCCCTTTGGAGAATTGGTCTTTTCTTATTTCTGGATGCCAGGCAGAAAGTCAGAAGCAGGTCATTGTGGGGTTTGTGCTGCAGACTTCAAGGTCTACGTGCCTGAATATATTGAAGAAAGGCTTATTAGGCTTTGACTTAGCTTGGTTCAGTTGGTATTTTTGCAAAAAGCACTTTAAGAATTATCTCATTCAAGTTGTATTAATTAAGGTAACGATAGGCAAGGAAGTGGCTAGCTAGGAATGGCGAGCTTTTGTTGAATACGATGAGCCAAACTTTGGGAATCTCACTGAGGGTATCTTATAGTCCTAGGCTAAAGGTTTTGATCCTGTTTTCTTTATTCGTTGAGAATGTGTTGAACTGTGTTCTTTAGGACAAAAGGTTTGTTTGTGGTTTTTTAGCTGCCATAAAAGAATTCACTGTTGTTACTTCTTTGTGTTATGAGATGGTTTTTGAAGGAGGTTGTTGCCTGTCAGTTTATCCACCACAGGGCATGTAGGTGAGCTGCAGCTGTAATACTCTAAGTAATTATAATTACATTTCTGTTGGAACTGTGGAAGTTCTGTGTGGTATTTACCTAGACTGTTTTTTGCATGGCATAAAGCTGTGGAGAAACAAGACTTATTTCTGTCTGGCTAATTCTCTACACTTCTTACTTCGTTTAAAAAGAGGAAAGTACCTTGAAGCACCTTGAAATGGTTATGGAATTTCAGCCTTCAAATTTCCATATCCTAGATACACTGTTACTTTCCCTGGGGGAGGCAGTGTTCATTAAATCAATAAAATATTGTTTTTATGTCTAAGGTACATTTTAATATATGTAAAGAAACAGCAACATGTGTGAACAGCACATGGTAGGGTAATAGGAGAAGTAAAAGGAGAGACAAGTTTGTGTTGAGCTCACACCACTGTATTTTTGTACATGATTGTAACAGTGTGAAGTAGATTCTCTTAGCTCAGCAAACAAGGTGAATAAATTTTCCTATGGAGAATAAATTCTTGGGTTTTGATACTTCTATTAAAGTACACATTAATTAACTAAACTGAAAATGAATTACTGATATTTATAATGAGCCATTTGATCTCAATACGTTTTTTAAAATTTTTTTTTTCCAGAGGTTGTCCCAGTTTCTCGGGGTAGGGGTATTTTTTATTTTTGGCCAAATCTAATTATACAAAACCTGAAACACATATACCTGCTTACTTATCGGCTGAGTGAATGGGGAATTTAATTTTAAACTGCTTTCTGCCCTGTATATTGGCATCTACAGCATTAGTACCATAGTAACCTGACACATGCTGTAAAGTAGTTACAGCTTTGTTCATCTTCCAAATTTCACTGTTTAATTTGAAACATTTCTGACAGTTCTATTTTCCATGTTTCAGATGTATTATGGTTTTAACAGAGGCAGCAATGTTTTTGTGATGGCAGAAGGCAGGCTGTTTGAAGATTGTAATAGTGTTTCTTCCAAAGTTGCATGGCTTTAACCACCTTTCAACTTTTATGGCAGATCAGTCACAAGTACTTGTAGAAAATTACTTTCTTTTTATGGTGGACTAAAAATGGCAACCTTGTTACAAGTGTAAATTTACAAATTGCTCTTAAATAATGCTTTGGTGAAGAAAATGGTAGATGTCAGTGTTTAGTCCCTGCTACAGCTCTGTCAAGTTTTTGGAAGTAGTGGATGTTAAACATCCAGAACTCTTCATGTTTTTTAGTTTCTTTTCCCACTGATATCCCGCAGGCCTAGTTTTTTAGAAAATAAGTTCCACATTTTTCTCTTATTTTTAGTTTTTTTTAAATGAACTCCAGTCTTTCTCTTCAAAGTTACAGAAACTGGAAGGAAATTTGTCTGTAAAAGTACTTTGCTATCAAATGTTCCTTTTTAATAAATAAAAAAGCTTAAGGTTTAATGCCCAATGTTTGAAGTAGGATGGGCACCATTGGCTTTTGTGGAAGAACTTGAGAGCTCACCTGCATGTCGTCTCCTGGTCTTCTGGTCCTGCAGAGGAACACGTGAGCTGCCTGTGGTGCCACCACGGTGCTGGGGGAGCAGAGGCAGGTAGGGGTGGGGAGCTGCTGCTTTGCTCCATGTCCTGGAAGTGCTCTGACTCCACAGCAGAGAAGCTCTATCTGCCTTTTAGGGGCAGGATGGGGAGTTTGGTAACTGATAATCCGTGAAATGTCTTTGTGACAAGAGTGAAAGAACTGTGAAGCTAGGTAAACATCCCCTGCAGTCTTATAGAAGGGACTGGTGTGACCAATGTGAATTGGTTCCTAAAAAGCTTTAATTGCTTTTACTCGTTTTACGTCTGTTACAACTGGAAATGTTTAGTACACCCCCTGGTTCTGCCTCCTTTGGGGTTTTAGGTAACTCCTAAACCAATTTGCTGTCATTTAAAACTTGGATAGATATGAATCATGTAAGCTTAGTGTAGTTTATTCTTATTTAAGGTAAACACTAGTCAAAACTGAGTTTGACAATATTCATACTGATTTTTGCTTAGCATTTAAAATCAAGTTGACCTGGCTTTGTTTTTTATCATCATGAGGGTTTTTGGGAACTCGCGGTGATACTGCCAGTGTTTTGATTTGCCTGTAAAAATCAAAGCGATGATAACAAAGTTATTAAACTGAATAAGATGCGTCCTCTGTTCTGACTTCATTTTTTGACTTTCTAAAAAAATATGTGTGGATTCTGTATAAAGATGATAATCGTTCTATGGCTTTTATATACTTGAGGCGCATTGCATTTTTTTTTCCCCCATGTTCTCTAAGAAATCATATCTGCTGATTGCTGCTCCTGGAAGCTGGCTGCTACAGAGAGGAGGCCTATTCTGATATCACTTAGCCACACTCCACTGCACTAGCATTTCAGTGAACAAACTATGAGTTGCATCTCATCCCATCGGCATGTGTATTCTGTGTATTGGGAATCATAGTGGCTCTGTTTATGCAGCTGTAGCTCGGCTGTGTCATTTCTAATGCCTGAAGCTTTTTTTTTTTGGTAATGTAATGTGTCAAAATTCACCTTGAAATGATGTAAACATAGCTGTCTTACAAAATTTTATTGTCTTCAGCATATTTTGGTTCAATTTTTTGACGATGCTTTGGTTTTGTTTGGTATTACTAAACATAATTGCCGCCTGTTAAAAAAGAAAAAACTTAGGGTTCCTCATTTACAAATACAAACTTTTGACTGCTAAGCTATATTAGTTTAAAAGTAGTTCACATGTATTTAATTTGTTAGTGTTACGCAATCAAGATGTATTTCTGCATGCTATTGAGTAGATAATGGTTCTTATTGAGATTTTTCTCTTCCTTCTTATTTGTTGTTAGTATAACTAAATTAATGTTTAATAAAATACTTGGGATAGCTCACAGTTCAGCTAAACTTTCAATTAGCTTTCAGGGACTTCTCCGTATTAAAACCAAAAATTGTGCAAGTGTTCAAATGAAAGTGGCAGTTGTGGCTTTGTGAAACATTTTATTGTATTAACTAATGCTTGTTTTATTGGTGGTTTTCTTTCTCCTTTTTTTTTTTTTTGGTAAAATATTGTAAAGTGTTTTGATTCTGTGACTGAAACAGTCTCCTATGCAAAGCCTTACCTAAAGTTATGGAAAATTAGATTCCTCTACCCTTTTTGGCACAGTGATCACCAAAACTGAAATAATTTTTATTAGCAAGAGTACTTTTGCATTTTATGTTGCAATTTCAGAATATCAGATCACAAAAAACCCCAACTGGGGGTAATTCATCTTAGGCCATGTGTTATCTGTCTTTGAATTTTACCTCTCAGCATTCACATACTTAGCCCACCACCTTGAAAGGGACGGGAAGCTAATAAAGATATTCCTGGAGATGCGTACATATTTGCTTATCATTAGTTTTTCCACACGTAAAAAGAAAATGCTTTTTTTGCAGGAGAGGGGGATTTTTCAGAGGTTGCTTAGCACTATCTTATTTCAGACCTATTGTTTGTGTAGATGATGTGAGCAGAAGCAGTGGAGTGCCAGATTTCTCCTCTCTTCCTTACAGTGGTTTTGTACCTGCAAGTAGAAAACAGAATGCACATGTAACAGCCAGTAGCAGAATCTAATCAGGCCTTTGCAACCCTCTTGATACTGTACTGCATTCTGTGTGGTAATGAACAAGAGTGGGGAAAGGGCCTTTTGAAAACAGATATGAAAACAGATAAAGTTAAGTTCTGAAGCAAACAACAATGTTGTATGGAGGAATTCTGTATGCCTACAGGTCTTTCTTGCCCTTTTAAATAAAGTGAAACAGCTAAAAGGAAGTGTGTACTTGAATTTTTAACTTTTTTTTTTTTGGGGCACAGAAGTCAGTTTGAGGTAAAAAAAACCTCACCCACAAAATTCCAGTAAAGAGGCAATAAGTCATGGAAGACCAATTTTCAAGAAGTATTGCCTTCACAAAAGATCTGGTGCAGGGAAACACATGCAGTCATTGTTAGTGTCGTGTACTAGCCTTAAGCCATCTGGGAAAGCTAGTGCTGCCTAGTGCTGTCGGATTTTTCTCTCTGGATCCAAGGATGGAAGCACAGCAGTCTTTCTGCTCAGAAAAAGTGTTGGTAGAGAGAAGAAATGTTCATGCAGACATCTGCTCAAAGAAGCTTCTTGAGAAATAACCCTGTAGGATTGGAGTAAGCATTTGGGTAGCATTCAGCAGTGGAGACAGTGGATGTGAGATTGGGAGTAGATTAGGGGTGAGACCAGGCATCCCATTGTGTTACAATGGCTGTTATCTTTCTCTTGTGCCTACGCTTCAATACTATGATATGCGATTGACCAAAATGTTGGTAGTGGAATTAAAGGATCAGGATGGGATTCTTGTGAATCTTCTGATGTGCAGCTTCAACTAGTGCTACCACTAAACCTAAACCTGGAGGGAGATGTTTTGTACACCCACATCCTGTCCAGTAGATCAGTGTCAGTGCAGGATCAACCAGCTGTGGAAAACTTTTTTAACTAATCAAATTTTTCACTTAGACAAATAAGATTAATACAGGAAGGACAATATCCTCCTAAACTGAACTACTGCAGAAGAATTTTGCATAGACCTCTCATTGTTCTTACTTGAGCATAGTATCAGTGACTCTGAGATCTCGGAAGTCACGTTGTAAAATCACCCTCATCTCCTGTTTTATTGTTGGTGTTTCCTTCCTTTTGGTGTGCATATATGAACAAAACTTAAGGGTTTGTACCTCAAAACTGTTTGCAGTATGTTGTTTGCAGCTTTGTCTCCCACAGAGGAGTGAATTTGTTTTCTTGGGCATGTGGGTGCAGATTGTGGAAAAGGTGTTGGAAAATTGTCAGCACTCCAGTGTGTTAGCCTTTGTCTTTATTGAACAGTAAATTGCATTGCCAGGCTGAGCGAAAGCGATACCTGAGCTTTAATCCATTTTTCTTTAGGGCCGGGTAACTACTGTTTAAAGCACAAATAAACTCAGATAAGGGTTTAAATAGGCTTTATTCCTAAATTTGTCACAAGTAATTGTTATTTTGAAAGCTGAATAAGCCTCTCCAAGTATATGGGTACGAGGAGTAAAAACTTAAACATTGAAGAGTGTTTTCATCTTAATCCATGATAATTAAATAAATGTCTCTCAAGCATATACTTCTTCAGAAGGAGTAAGATGAGAGCTGTGAATGTTCAAACGTTTTTGTTACTAATCAAAAACTTCAAAGTTTGTTGCCTCTTGATGTCACAGGTTGAATTTTGATTGTACAGTACCTAGGAGGTTTCTTTTCAGTCTCAAATGTTGTAAAGTCTTAATTTTAGTTAATTACTTATGCTCATTGGAAAAGAGAGTTATTGTTCTTGCATTCTTCTCTAGCCTTTATTGTAGTTTGATAATGCTAGAATTGTAAGTCTTATGTTAATTGAAGTTACAATGGATTTTGGAGCCATTTTGTCATTCATCTTTGGCCTAATATCCTGTGCCTCTCTGTGTCCAATTTATTTTCCATATCAGAACAGATGAAAACACAAAAAATTCTTGTCTAAAGGCCACCACCCTTGCTAGAGTAGCAGCATCTAATGCCATTCTATTTGTAGATGGAACTTGTTAAGTTTCCTCAGCAGGGACTTAAAGCTATGACCTCGTAGGCCAGAAGCAGGAGAGCTACCTACTGAGCTACAAGGGCAGTCTCTCAATTCTAAAGAATACATAGAACATTTCTAATATACTGTACTGTAAGTCATAAAGTACTTGACCAGTAAACCCCCCCACCCCTCCCCTGAGAATAAAGACCAGGCAGGTTATCTTTACTTAGTCATTGCTATTATTTGACCTACAACTACTTTTATTATGGTTCGTTATGTCATATGGCAGTGTATAATTGCTTTTTAGGCAATACAGATGAAACAAGTCTTTCTCTGTAATACTTTAAAGAAATTATCAATATGTGATAGTGTTAGAGGCTGTTCAGGTGACTATTTTTGAAACATGTTGACCTGTTTGAGTGGGTGTCTTTACTGATGGTATAGGGTATCCTGGCTTTAAGACAGTGATCGTTTAATACTTTGTAAGTAATTTCTTTTTTGCTGTGCTATGGACTTTCTTGAAAGCTTGAAGGGAAAAATGCTGCATTTTTTTTTCTGCTCGTAATATGAAATGTGAAAGCCTATTTTCCTTTGGTTGGAGGAAGGCCACCTCAGAAAAGGCAAAATCAACAATTCTTTGCAAGAATTTGGGGACAAAAAAAAGAGAAGTGGATGACTGTTTGTCAGCACCACTTTAATTAGGTTCAGTGATTGCATCAGAAAAGTGACTGGTCTGTAGACTGAGAATATTATAGCTTCCTTTTCAGAAACTTGCTTTCTCAAAAGTGCATTTCTCAAAAGAGACAGGGAGTTAGGGTGTGGTGGTGGTGGTGTTTTTTAATGCAGAGTTTCAATGAAAACTTTGAAACAGGCTCTTAGCAGCACTTCTCTGTTTCCTAATTTATACACAGATGGCCCTGCTAACACAGCTGAGGGCGTAGGCCTGCGTTGGGTTTGGAAACAGCAGTAGGAGTTAACTGTTGGTGCTCACAGGCTCTTCCTCACTGTCCTTCATTGTTCCAGAGTTGAGTATGGCAAGTGAGTATGCAGGTGTGTCAGTATCAAATGAGCCGATTTAGTTATTGCTGAGGCTGATGTGAAATTAGGTGATTTCATATTAAAATAGATAAGGAGCACTCGCAAAAATGATTGTGGTGCATCATCTCGGCGAATGGTGGTCTCCAGGTGAGGGGAACCAATGCTTCAGCTCCTGCTAGAGGTATAAGTAGTGTAACTTGTAGTGTCTTGAGGCAAAAAACCAAGTTACTTTGAAGATCTTTCTTTAAATAGGAACTAAAGTCTCAGCATTTTAAGTAAAAAAAAATCTGGAATGACAGTAATCTAGTTGAAGAAGGGATAAAATATATTTGAAGCACTTGTGAAGACGAGCAGTGGTGAGCACTGTGAGTGCTCTTTTGCGCTTGCTTATTTTATTTTACTACAAAGAGCTTTGCCCTGTCATGGGCTTGTGTTCAATTCATATTCCTAAAACAAATGTGTGCACATCGTTAGCATATGTTCATTGTATTTACATTTATAGTAAGCTTTATGCTTGCAAGTTATTTTGAATACACTTTATGCTCTGCTAGGTCTTCTGGCCCTCAAAATGTATGAATTAAGTTCTCCCTAATGGTCTGGATTTCTTGTATCGGTATTTCCATGATGTACATATGTGATACTGCTGTGTTCTGAACAGTGAATAAATACTGCGAATGAAGACCAGGAGGAAGCTGGCTCTGGGTTTCTTATTCTGGCTCGAAGTTACTTATCCTAGACAAACTAAACAAGGCTCCTAGCTTGGTTAAGATATGTAATCGTAAGACTTAATTAAAATATAATTCCTTTTTTGTGTGTGTCAAGCAAATCTGTCTGAGATCCTTGGGGTGTCAGTTTAGAGTACTTCCTTTTTCTTTGCCCGTAGTCCCACAAGTGCTTAAAAGTCACTGGTGGCAGTTACTGCATGTTAGAAAGCCAAAGAGTGTATCTTACCTGTAGCGAAGGAACTGCTTTAGGAGTCATACCCAAGCAAAAGCTCTTTCCAGTAATCCAGTTCAGATGCAACCTTTTTCAGTCTGTGAGATTGTTTAACAAACTGACAGAAAAACCTTTGGTCCTGTTTTCTTTCAGAATTGCTATTTATTGGACCAGGCCTGGTTTCCACAATGATCAAAATGCCGCTTCTAGAAAAATAGGTGTCTGTTCCTTCCAAAGCCATACTTTGTGCCAGACTTATACGCTGGATAAGTATGTCTTTTGGTAGCTGAAGCAGCTCCGTATTCCAACACCTTTTCTCATCTATATGCTGCCACTTTCTTCTGTGCTGTTGGAACTGATTGTAGAACCATGTAGTAAAAGGGCTTTTGGTTTTTAAAAATAACCATATTCTTCTTGCTGGGTTATTTTAAAAATGGGTCATTTCTCTAATCAGATTTAACATGTAATCCAGCAAACAGTCGTGCTGTTCTAGCTGAGGGAGCATTAAGCTGATAGGGTAAGTTGAAAAATGTAAAAAGGCAGCCGTAGGAAATATGTGATGCAAATTGCATCTTTTTTTTTTTTTTTTAGTTGCCTTTTTTTTTTTCTTCCAAGTCTGCAAGGCTTAGAGATATTTCCTTTCAAACCTTGCATGTTGGCCTCCGGAGTCTGAGGAAAACTGACTTTTTGATGACTGTTATGTATGCCGGAGGTGTTAGTGACATGCGGGGTTGGTTGCAGATGTGACTTTATGCTGTTGTAATGATGAAGTATTGATGTGGAAATCTGCTGACTTCTTCTGGTGAGCCTTCAACAAAGATAGTTGGTATTTTTCCAGTATGCTTTCCAAAACTTCTATCCTGATGAAGTCCAGCTTCACATTGGCTAAGGATGAAGTTTTACTTTACTGCTTGGGTTTACAGGTGATCATTTATTAATCAGTTATCAACGGCATCTCAGCAGAAATTCTGATGGTCTGGGTTTTTTTTTCCTCTTTGGAAGTTGTCACTCTTGCATTTGCTATTCTCAGGTTTCTCCCAGCTATTTTTTAGTGTATTTCAGAATGTGTTTTTATCCTGAAATCTTAAGCGGAAGAACAAAATTAGTGCTGGGCTGGATTTAAGTGCTGGCTGTTTATGTCAGTGGTAGTTGCTAGAGATGCTTTGAAAGCTGCTGTTTTAATATTGATGCCAAGGGGTTTCTAGCCTCAAATGACATCCTGAAGCCTCAGTGCCTGGAGGCAATTAACAAAATGCATTAATTACCAACCCAACCGTTTGTTCTTGTGCAATAGCTCAGAAATGCTACTTTCAGCTCTTATTTTGAGTTTTGAAGTTAAAGTGGGGCTTCATCTGTTGTTGGATACAATAGCAACAAGATTCTGCAGAATCTCAGTGTTTATCCTTAGATATGGAATGAATTTTCAGAGTATTCAAGCATTACATGGTTAATTTCTTTTCTGTTAAAGTTAGGTTAAAAGGCTTTCTTTATAAAATCAAACAACGCTCCTTCTTCCTTCCCTCTGTCTACCTTATTCCTTCTCTCCCCACCCTCCACCCCATCATACAGGTTTTTCTCTCAATAACCGTGATGGCAGATAAACTTCTGTGCCTCAAGCTCACTTTACTACTTAAACTTTTAAAAGATTTTTCAGCATAGGTTTGCATTTCAGTACTTACTGAGATAGCTGTTACTGAGATAACAGTTCCTGGAGACTTATTGAATATTTTTATGCACCAAGCTTTGGTAATTTGATGTGAAAATTGATGTCTCAAAACTAAATAGCAGTAGGAATGGGAAGTCAAGTGTGTGAAAGACTTGCAAAAGGGGGGAAATGTGTAGCTACCAGATTGTAGGCTACCTAAGAGGGGATTGCTTGCTTTCAGAGAAAATACGGAAAGCAGAGGGAATCTGAAAGACAGGCAGTCTAAGACTCTGCGTTGAGCTTCTCTGTGCTGCTCTCAAGTGTCATAAAGCAGAAAGATTAATCCAGTGAACATCACCATAGCAATTGTCTGTGTGTATATATATATATATGTAGCGTACAAGATTAAAATTTTCATGTGTCATATTTTTTAATTGTTAGGGATGGTATGGTAAAATTGCCATGCAGAGGAAAAAGTCAAATATCTTGGTATGTGTGTTTAATCTATCCAAAACAGCAAATACTAAAATGTTTTAATCATAAGCAGATGGTTATTTCATACTTTAATTACAAGGCAGAATATAAAGATTGTTTTGGTATGCTTATTGCATTTTTGCCTTCTCAACTTATCTTCCAATTTTTTTTAAATGTAACTAAATCAGTCAATACCACTCTAAATTCCTTCTAAAAAAAAATTAATTTGAATTATCTCTGTGTTTATAGTGTCTTTTATTTTGCCTGAAAGTCTTTTGCTCTTAAATGCAAGTGTGAAGTACTATCTTGCAATCTGTGTAGTGTAGACATTTAAATTATTTTTTATAACTCTATATGTGCTTAAAGAAAACAAAACCGTTCAATCAACACACCCAATGTGTTTCTGTAATGCCACTCTTGGCCCAGAACTACACCAAGCAACAACTGAAACATCACTCTCTCACTTGGTTTGAAGACCTGAAAGTAAAAATTTCCTTCCGACTGTTCTACAGTATTCAGCTATTGTTTGAGATGGATATAGAAAAGACAGCCAGAAAATATAAAATTTCTTGTCTTAAATAGATTTAATTTATATATCACAAGTTACTGTTTAAATATTGAGCGCTTTGTGCAATTACAAAACATTGTGAGTGCAGGCAGAGCTCCAGTCAATGGGATCCAGAACCTTGCCTCAGTTTCTGCTTTTATCAAAATAATGGATAATTTTCTCTGAGCCATAGTTCATCTTTGCAGTTAGGATGTTGAGCTTTTATTTGTAGAGATTGTTTAGTCATTATGATAAAACATATTATAAAAATTTTGATAATGAAGAGTTAAAAAGCTCTTAGTGTTTTCTTTTTATAAGCCACCTGTTGCCTTAGATGCGTAAGTATATAAATTCGAACAAAGTGCTCATCACTTGTCAGCCATCAGTGGCAGCATAAAAATTACTTGTGGTGCTTGCTTTGCAAGAAGTTCCTTTGTGTTTGTGACATCAGCTTTGTTTTATACAATTAAAGTATTACACGCTAGAATAATCTAAATTGCAACCACTAAATGGGGATGTAGTTCTTTTTTCACAGAGCTGAATTTGTTTACTGGTTGTATACAGCTATTGACTACTGTTTAACATGACATGTCCCTTTTGCCTTGAACAATCTTTGGAAAAGGTGTTTTTTTTTGTGTCCTGTTCTTGTCTCCCACCCCCTCCATTCCTCCTCCCTTCTCTATTATGGAAGGCTTTTCTTGTACTATTTTTTAACAAGTAGATAGAAATACATGTTAGGCTTCGTATTTTATTTTTTTCTTTTCAACTAACAAATTAACAACACATGATGATATTGCAACAGAGAAAAAAGCCTTGCAGTAAAGTGATCTGGACTGCAGGAGATGTTTTGTTTCATATGAACACGTTTTGGCACGAGCGGAATAGTTTTAGTTTGCATGGTTTAAAATAAAACTGAAAAGCAAACCCTGGTTTTGATAACACACAGGGTTTTCTGATTCTGACCCAACTGTGCTAATGACTGTACAGATACCTACTGAATGGTTTTCTCTGTTGTAATCTGTGATGTTCTGTTCTTATGTTATTGGTCTATTTTTCTTTTATTTGCATGTCTTTCCACTTCAAAGTGAATGGGAAGAATTTGCATGTGACTAGGTTATGATCTCTTAATATTAAATTGTTTTCCTTGTATTAAAACAAATATTCAGTGCTATAGAAATTAGTAAAAAATACTGCTGTGTCCTCCTCGAATTCTGTAGTCTTGAGAAGGATGATTTTTGTGGAAAGTTCAATAAAGCAGGTAAAATTAGTATAGTTTTTTATATGTTGGTTGTGTTAAGTATGCAATAGGCCTGTCTTGTTCAACATAACCTTAGTAAAGCAATAACATCTCTTCAAAATTTCCATATACGTAAAATTATCTGAGGCATAGTTCCCCTTTGTAGAAATTAGGCTATAACAAAGCTACATAATTACTGATTTTTATATTAAATTGCATTATTTTTGTAGGGAATACATGACAACTGTGTAATTCTGTGGTAATTTGCATGCAGGAGTTACTGGCTCTACTGAATCTGCGATAAAATCTCTGTGCCTGCATATTAGTCCTGGAGCATTAAAGGCTGCCTTTAGCAGTCCCCCCTCCTCCTTGGGCCAGAAGAACTGAGACAGGAGTGTATAAGCTCAGCTTTCCTGTTCTTTCACATAATGTTCATCTAGTAACTTGTCCTTCTGAGGAATACTGCAAATGAGGGACCCCTTGCAGCTCCAATTTTTTCTCAGACCTCCTTCCCTTCATGCTGATGGTGAAGTGAAATAAATTCAACTCTGCTCATGTGTTCCAACCATTTTGTATGGCCCCGCTGGAGCGAGGAGTCTGTTTGTACTGGTTACAACTGGCACAAAAATTACTTGATTAATTAAGCTTGATACTGAATTTCTTAAAACCAGGTATCACGATGTTGGCAGGTTTCTTGTTTTACTAGTTAAAGCTTTTACAAGGGAAGAGGAAAAAATATGCAATGGTATTTCAAGGTAATTCCCCAATCCACAAATAAAAATAAAGTTAAAAGTAGCTTACAGTCGAATAACAATTACAACACTGTTCCAACAGTAATCCTGTAGTGATGGAATATGAAAAGGATATAAACACAAGCTAAAGACTATGCATAACAGTATTGAAAAATGCATCTGTAGTCATATAGTCTTTTTTCCTGTGCAGTGACTTTGATAAGAATATGGTTATTTTAATGCTTGCATTTCCCAGTTATGTTTAAACTGATAAACTGTTAACAACAATGACTTTACCAAGATGATATTTTTCGTTTTCCAATACCATTCTAAGCTGGTAACTGGTAAATTACTGATTCTTGCTCTCATCCTTTCACATGTTTTCCTGTTGTTGTTTTTCTTTTGTTGTGTATGTAAGCAAGTAGGAAGAGATGTGACTTTTTAAAGTACTTCTATATCCTTTCCAAGGGCACAATTCTTTTATTTAGTCATACTGTGTTTTGATTTTGAATTGCAGCTAAGTTCTGCTCATTGTGAATAAAGATGGCTTGGTCTGAACCTAAACTAATCAGTGTGTATTTATAAAAAACAAAAATAAACACCCTCCCCTCTCCTGTATTGATTACATTTGCAGACTGACATTAACATGTCTGTGCCACATAGAATGAATAATTTAGTGTATGAGTTAATTGATCATTTACAAATACACATTCTTGTGTGGAAAGACAGAGGATGTTTTTTTTTGTAGTCAATTCGTCCCATACTGAAATAAAATAACAACATTGATATGCTTGTTTAAACTAATTTTTTTCCCCTTGGTATGTCTTCACTGTGAGTAGTTTTGAGCATTAATGGATGCAGTGGCATTCTCTGAGTAAATAATTGGGGAGTTCTGTTATGTGCATGTATTTTCCTTTATGCAGAAGGCGTTACAGTGTCACTGGTGGACTTGCTGTAGCCGTTGGTAGAACTGGAGAGTGCGGCGTGAATATGCCTAGCAGAGCGAAGGTACTGCCACTCAAATTGGCTACTCAGCTTTTCAGGTGTCTTGCTCACTAAACCTCATCAAGGTTTCAGTTACTAACAGAAGAAGAAAACATCCAGAATTATTTAATAATTTTTAATGAAGATGAAGCGCTATACTTTTTTTTTTTGAGTGTTAGATATTAGTGAGTTTGCATTTTGGTCCTGTGTGGTCAGTGTAATGTTGTCATGCTAAGATATTTTGACTACCTCATTTGAGCATTGTTGTTCAATAATATGATGGATTAGACACTTCAAAAGGTAAATATGTCGTAATTCTGATCTTCCTAATTGGCTGCTGCTTCAGAAAAATATTTCACAGCTTTTCCTAGTCTTGCTGTAGATGGGAATGTACAGCTTGCTGTTTAATGAGCTAAGGGAACCCATTAAGTTCAGGAGCACAGTGTATACCAGAGGGGTCTGGATATGTAACCTGTGGTTCTCATACTTGTGCCGCACAGATGTGTCTGTATCCCCGATAGCAAGAGTGGTTAGCTTATGCCATACAAACCTGTTCTTGTCTGCCCTGCGCTTGGTCCTTGCTATCGCAGGCTGCACAGCTTACTCACTTTCTGCTCCGTTGTCATGTGTCAGGAGCATGTCAGGCCATATTCGGAGAGGGAGCATGGGATTCCCAGGAAAGGTGATGCTGGGAGCCCACAGGAGTGGCAGGCACTATCTACCTGGAAGGTGCGTTTGGGCTGCTGAGCCGCCTGCATACCAGCAGGTTGTTGGGGACCACCATTGTTTCCAGCTTGTGTGTCTCAGCCACACAAGGAGCCCTTCCTTCTTCGTGTCCCTTCGTCTGGTTCTCATAAGCAACATCCAAATTCCCTCCCTGCTGGAGAGAAATGCTGCCTTTGTCAGCTAAAAACCTCAAGTTACGCTTTTCTCTCTTGTCTTTCTGTTTATGGAATATTTTTCCTTTGCAGAATTCCTCTGCACGTGGTAGTAGTTGCTGGTTTGGGGTTTTTTTTTGCCTTCCTACTTTTTGTTTTCTTGCTATGTAACAGCATGGTGACGTTGGTTAACAGAATTTTGTACGTCAGTGGTGCTATTTACTAGAATGTTGTTAATTTATTGTACTAGAGTAGGGAAAATATGAGAAACGATAACTTGTTTGCAGTCTTAGAGAGCTAAAAGTTTCTTGATTAGAAAGATATCTTTGGGACCACTGCAGCTATAGGAAAATTGTTTTAAATTGAAATGTTAAACGTGGTGGAATTTGGTAGGTTAAGCCTCAGTTTAACACAAAGAAACTTAAAATCTCACCCATAAGACCAATGTGAAATTACTTTTTTCTTTTCCCTTGTGTTTTAAACTTTGCCTTGGAGAGCGAGTAGCTGTTCTTTGTTTCAGAACAAGCATAATTATGCGGAAGTGCATTATTTTTGTATTATACAAGCACTGCATAGAAATATTTCCACATAACCAGAATGAAATATTCAGCATGTTTAAGAAGAAAGAGCCTTGTGGAAATCTTTGGTAAGGGAAAAGATTACTCGCATGATGCAGTTTGAATGCATAAATTAGTCTCATATGTATGGAATGCCACCAGTTTTAATATGTTGGAGTGAGTATATGGGTAAGCTGGGCTTGCGGATGGCAGCGTGGGGGAGGAAGGCAGATGGAGCCGCATCCGAGAGCAAGGCAGTATCTTCCCGTGGAATGCAAACAGGCTCTAAAGGCCTCTCTCAGGAGGAGGGGATATTGTAATATTATCAGCAATGTTGTGTTGAAAATCAGTAACTGAAAGCACATTGTAAAGAAACAGATGATTTTAATGACTCGGAGAACATTTTTAAGGTTAGTAATCAGCAAACCACAAAGAAAATTATCTTGTGATCAGAGTTCTGATTTTTCACCAAGATCAAGACCCTAGTCAAAGGTAATCCATCTTCTCTTCACGTACCATGTTTTTTCTTAGCTATACTGCCTACCAATTTAAACAAAAAGATTTTATGTATATATGTACTATTAAATAAATGATGGAACAGAAACTTAACAGCTTTATAGCTTTTTGGAAGTTCCTCTCCTGCAACAACATCTCGTAAAACTTCAGAAGATTATTTTGTACAAACAAATTGTTTGAAAAATCAGCATTGAGTAAACACTGGCTCGCTAATAGTAAAATGTGTCCTGTTTTCATACCATTGCAGCAGCTATGCTTTCTTCAAAATTTTTTTTTGCAGCAGAAAAGTCTCTTGTTGATTTGTGGTGTGTTTCTAACATTTTTGAAGTTTCTGCGTGATATTTTCCTAAGCTCTGAACATCAGGGTTTTACTGCCAAATGAAAGGGAAAGAGTCTTAGATGGGTTACATTTTCTTTCTGTGTTATGTGATATGGAATTTTTTTTTATCCCTAATACAGTTTAGGTTAGAACATTTCATTATGTAAAAAGGTGTGTCTAGTACTCTTTGTCAGGGTTGTTACAAAAAGGGAAAAATTGAGCAGTGAATTGTACCTTCATAACAAACTGGTTTGAAGTTGTGAAGTTACTGAAAAATAGGATTTAGCTCTTAAGAGATCTTTCTTTCTGTCAGATTCTTCTTTTTCAACTAACAGGTGCTGTGCAGTTTGTGAGGACAGTTCTTCTGGCCTGTGGCTTGCTCCTGACAGTCCTCTTTGCCACAGGCAAATGGCGAGCAGGCTGCAAGTTGTGTGAAACTTCATGAAGTGATGGTGGTGCTTGACTTGCTGTTCTGGGGAGCCATCTATAGCAGCAGCATTAGAGGTGTCTGTGGAAATGCTTCGATACTGTATATGCCTTTTTCCTATCTTTTGAAATTTGGTTTGGTTTTTCTTTTTGTCATCTATCTTTCATCTAATGTGAAAAAGTGTTAAGTATTGTGGCTCAGCATCTACTGAGAGTCTACTAGTTTTAGAAACCCTAAAATAATTCCATATATTTTTATAAAAATGATAGCCTCTTCAGGATAGACAAGGTCCAAGACAAATGCTACATGATGGCTTTTTGGGGAAAAAAATAGCAAGGAACCTTGCTACGATAATTGGATGAAGATTTTTTTTTTTTTTTTATATATAGATTTAAGTGCTGATGACAAGGACTTTCTTCAGGGACTTCAAAAATTGCCAGAAGCATGATGGCCACTATGGTCCTTTTCTTCTGGAGAGTTTCTTTGAAAGCCAGAGTGTTTTGAGATGGAGAGGATCTTCATTCTGTCTAAGAATGATTTTTAGGCTTATTTTATCAGGAAAATAAGACCAATGTCAAACTACGCCTTGAATAAAAGATGTTGCATGCTGGAAATAGCAACTGAGATTGTCTTTTTCAGGGTCCTTTCTGACTGCCCGTGAGTTTGACAGTTTATGCAGTTTATATCACAACCTGTTAAAAAAGTTGTGGTAGTGGTGATGTTTAAAAAGGCAGTGGTCAAGTGGAGGATGACAACATTAATATTGATTGCTTTTCATTCTGAACTACTTGGATTTCAAATACTTTTTTTAAAACAGAGGTAATGTTTTAAGATACATGTTTGCTCATGCAAAAAGGCGATTTCTGGTGGCTCGCCTGACTCCTTTTGCTGCATGATACAAATGTTCATACTGACATTCGTATGTAGACAACTGTGGATATTTACTTTGAGAATTTGAGCATACCTTTATATATGCACTTCTTTTGGATTTCAAAATTAAAAAATGCCTGCGAAGATGTACATACTATTGCCAGCTTACGGTGACTAGGAAACTAAGGTAGTACCCCTGAGACAGGCAGTCACAGAATCACAGAATGGCAGGGGCTGGAAGGGACCTCTGGAGATCATCTAGTCCAACCCCCTGCCAGAGCAGGGTCACCCAGAGCAGGTTGCACAGGAACGCCTCTGGGCGGGTTTGGAATGACTCCAGAGACAATGTCTCCAGTCTGCTCACCATTTGGTGGTGGCCACATGTTTTGGCTTGTGCACTGTCCTGTGCCTATATGTGAGCATGAAATTAATTGTGGTTGTGTGCCAGACTTTGTGGAAGGCTGATGTTGTTTATTGCTAACAACAACTAATTCGCAGCTGTAATCCTTGTGTTTGCCCATCCTCATAATGATGATACTGTGGGGAAAGCTAACACACCTTCATATGCGCTGTTTGGAAAGCTTAGCAAAGAATGTAAGCAATACAAAATAATTCTTGATGTTGAAAAATTATGTTAAACAAAAATAATTAGAGATAAGCATGTATAGAAGCTGGTGCATAATGGTGGGATACAAAAAGTGGGGGAAAAAAATATCAGAAGATATTTTCATATGAAAGTGTTGGTCTCCAAAGAAACTACTTGCTAGGGCTAGCAAGCATTTTTAGGTGTTAACGCAGAGAAATATGAAATATAAAATATGATGTAATAAATAGAAGTTGGGTTTAAAAATAGCATGTAAAGATAAAATATTGCCACTGTTTTAAAGTGGTAATTTAATTGCAAAATGTAAAACAATTATCTAACGAATTATGCTGCTGAAATGACGTTGCAAACCAGTGCATTTAAAAGAACACAGCGGCTGCCTTGGCAGCCATCCCCTAACTCCAGCCCAGGGTGCCATCATCACAGCTCCAGTTGTTCTTCGCTGCTTGTCCCTAGCTGCAGTTCAGGTGCTGTGGTGATGGTAAAATACATCTTATTGCCATGAAAATAGCGAAACTGTATTATTTGTTTAACTCTGTGTGAATAAGGATAATACAGAGGTTGGGTGTGTTTGCAAATGCTGAGCCGTCCTGAGGGATGCAACAATTTGTATTCATGGTGCTTCCCCTCCATGGACCATGCGGTGAAAGGTTAGTCCCTAAACCACTCACCTAACTGTGCATCACTTGCATTGACATTTTTAATTCATAAAGTACTGTAATTTCAAATTCCTAAGTTGAAGTTTTTAATGTTTTAAACACAAGGGTTTATAACAAACTGTTCCTTATGCCATGGTACTTTATAACATCTTTGTCTTGTCTTTTTCTATCATTAAGAAGAGTGTTTCTGTAATGTTAATTAGCTAGTAAGTGCTGTTTTCAGTGTGCTTTAATTACCGTATGTTGCTTGATTATATGTTATGAAATAAACTTAAGGTTATTCTAGATTGTTAAACGGTGAGATAATATATAACTACTGTGCTTAAGATGAGGTTTTTCAGATACGGTGGTGGGGTTATTGGCAGGAGGAAAAGCTAAAAATGCAGTTTCATTCTTAGTATAGGAAGACAATTTTAAGAATTGCCTCCTCGATTTTTAAAATTACTATTTACGAGAAATATCTGGTAAAATACCATGAAAATACTTTGAATCATAACTATGCATAATCACAGAATAGATTGTAAAGATGTAGCTCTCAGATGATTTGCGTCTGTGTTACTAATAGGCATCCTTTGCTGACAGTCTAATTGTACAATGCAAGATACTTATCATTTACTATCACTTTAGACTTTTTAAAAAAAGCTCCTGTTCAAATTACATTTAGTAATAGCTACATTGCTAGTAGATAAATTACATGTATGTAGTTCTGTCTGGGCATGTGGGTATTGCTGCAATGATAATTGTACTTTTTAATTAGCAAAATGTTTAAATAACTTGGTGCTTGCGGGCAGTTCTATGTTCAATTTCAGATAGAACAAAGCTAAATAAAAGGTTGTAGTTAATGGTAATGTTGTGTTTGGTCAACAGACAAAAAAGCAAGCTAAGCTTTATAGATGAGTTAACTTCTGATAACAGATACGTTTGATTACCTTCCATATTAAAAAAAAAAAAAGAGTTGGAAAAAAAATTTTGAGCAGAATTTTTGAGTATTGTAGAATGTATTCCGTGACTTCTGTGTCTCCTTTAGGAAGATATTTGCATTAGTTTTTATATTAGCTATTGACGTAACTGATCTAACACTGGAAACCACTAAGAATTTTAATATTGTTCATGTATAATTGCGTTCATCCCTGGTCTTTGCAGGAGATGGTGCTTTAAATACTCAAGAGATTTTTTCCATGGTGTTTCTTTCTCAGATTGCTAGAATAAAATCTGCATTTGTTTCAGTCAATTGTACATAGAAATAAACAGTTGACATTTTCAGTTGATGCATAACTTTTTCATTTGCTTTACTGTATCTTAAATTCTAGCTTCATCCCTAGTTAAATTTTGTGGTTGTGTTCACATACCTCCCCTCAGATCTTCGAGGAGTTCAGTGTAAGCAGCTGTATAGCTCTGATCATGAGCTAACTTTGCAAATGGTGCAAAATATATGAAGATAAATACTGTATTGTGGCAGTTTATTCCCCCGACAAGATTTTTGTCGTCATTTCTTTTACAGAAGTATTTTCAAAATGACTTCGCAAAAAATACTGACTCTCAATAAACCTCCAGTCAATAAGCCATTGTATTCAAGATTTTTTAGTTTTGGTTTTTTTTTTTTTTTAATAAGTTTCTCCTCTTAATCTTTGAAGTAGAGTAAGAGTATGGCTCAACAATGTTCACAGGAGGGTAAGGTCACCTGGGGGGTTGGTTAGTTGTTTTTTTCCCTGTAGCCTAATAAAATGTGGCATTTTAAATGCTGTAGAGGGGGTCTCAGTTGTGGCTGCTCTCACAGTTAAATAACTGCTTAGAGACACTGGAGACACAATTTTTCATTCAAAGAAAATAAAACAATTAAGTGTTCCTGCCTCTACAAATGTTAGAAAACATAACATAACCTGTTAATTTCCCTTATTTCACTATTCATAGTGGACACTGGGGCTTTCCTGCAGATGGGTCTTTCTGTTTTTTCTTTTAAGTTTGATACATTTTACAGCAGTTGTTGGTTGAAGTATCAAAGTCTCACTGTCAAGTTACCAAATGGTAATATTTTTTTCTTTTTATTTGTACTGAACTTACTGCTGATCCTGTTAAAGTTGCAAGTTTCTGAATTCTTTAGTCACCAGATAACTTGTGTTTATGTAGTAAATGATTATTCTTTACCGTGTTTTGATGCTTCGTACTTTGAAGAAAACGTAGTAACAAGAATAAAGTATTTTTAGAGTTAACCTTACAGAGTTGTTTGGGGTGGGGAAGAGTAGTTTTTTCTTGGTTTTTTTTTTTTTTTTGAGGAGTAGGAATTTAATGAGCCACCATTATTAATATAGTAGTGTATAACTGAGATTTTAAAACATTTCCATTTTACTTGTATTTAACATTGCTAAAAATATGAATGAATCAACCTGGACTTCAGGTGAAAAGGTTTTCAAATTTAAAGCTTTTGTGCCCCTGGTGGGATTATTTCGGTGGTTGACTGAAACATTTAAGAGAAGGAAAACGTTTCTTTAACTCTAAACAGAGGGAATTGAGTTGGGAATTGGGATCAGAGGGAAAAAATTCTTTAAACCCCTCTCTGATTATGATTATCATGAAACTGAGCTTTGCTTTGAGATTTTTACCAATGCTATGTTTTCGTAATTTAATTGGTATTTATTTTCTCAGACGTAACCGATTTGGATTTCTTAGAAGATGCTTGTAACAAACTGGATCCATCAATAAATAACTCATTTACAGCATTATTGTACTCAATCGTGAGAAGTTTAATTGCAGTTTGCTTCCATCATTTTTCTTGACAGCTGTTGAAAATAATGTGGTAGAATTGGATTTATACCGACTTTTAGGAAGCAGATATTTGTTCAAAAGCAGTCGGGGAGTGCAAAGATCCATGCCAATATTCAGAATTCATATTTCCCTTGAATGGAAGGTTGTGATAAAATGGTACATGGTGTGTTTTCATTGCCTGTTGAAAGACTTTCATGCAGTTAAAATAAGCATTTTGATGGTGGTTGAATTAAGAGTTTTTGTCAGTCTCTTCTCATCATGGATGATTAGACTAAAACGTCTGCTTGTCTTGACTTGAGATCACCACAGCTTCAGATAACATGCTTTGTGATTGAAGGTCGAAATATTTTGAATTCTAATAGGCTGCCAGATGAATTGCTTGAAATAGACTGTAAAATTTCAAGGCTTCCTTTTCCATCTGCTGTGAAAAGAACCATTGGGAATGGTTGAGCTTGATGATCATAGAATTACGGGATGGTGATTCTAAAACCCTCAAAGGGAAGTTGCTATGGAGATCTAGTTCCAAACTGTGAAATGATTCACCTCTGAAAGGCTTCAGGGTCTGAGAAGCTGAACACATCATTGTTCAGGTGGTCATTGGTTAGGAAATTGCTGGTGCCTGTGTAATCAGCACTCCTGTGGTAGTTAACGATCTAAAAAGGTTTGTTCTGAATGATGTGGGACAACAGCAATGTGCATAAGATGGCTTCTCTCAATCATAGTTTGCTCAGCCTGGTGCTTGTAAAAATACAGTGAGCTAAATGGCAGAGAAACGAACTGCTTCACTGAGGAAGTCTTTTTAAAACAAAATTCTTTTCTGTGATGGATTTGACATCTAAAGTGAAAGGAGAAGAACTGTTTCAGCTTAAAAAGCTGTGGTTAGATGTTGCAAAAGTACCGCATTTATATATTTATTTTGCAAGGAGCAGAACAGCAGGGCTGCGTATTTGTGTTTGCTCGCAGGCTAAAGGAGTAGAACTGTTGGAAATGAAGATTTCTACCCAGTCACACCTCAGGAACATAATGAAGTAGCCTCGATATGCTCATATCGCTGCCTGCCCCCCTCCTCCATCCCCCCACCCCCCCAATTTTAAGGCCTGCCAGACGCTGTGCTTTGACAATCATGGAAAAACCCCACCCTGTATATCTAGGATTCAAGTGAATCAAAGCATATGTTTTCGTTCTTAGTTTCTAACTTAGTTGTATGTTTTCAGAATAGTGAAATGGGAAGAAATAGAAACTGTTTGGATACATGCACAAAGCAATGCATTTTGTCAACTATTACTAAAATTTGCCAGCAGATTCTTAAATTACTTGGAAACTCGAACGTACGCAGAAGTATTTAATGTGCTTTTTCAAGGAAGGCAGAATGTATTTGCTTAGTGTACAAAGAGCTATTGACTATAACTGTCCGTACCTAATTCAACATAAAACATTTGTTTGACCATATGAGATTCAAATAGAGTTGTTTGTGTTATTATTTCTTGCAAAGGTGTTCAGTATCACCCTTGTCACATGTTCCATTAATGGAATTTAGTAAAGAAGACGCCACTGGCTACTAGATGGTGCCAGATAGTTACAGAACACAACTGATACGTTCCAGGATGTAGTTGTCATCGAAGTAAAATGTTACTAGAAAGAAAAGCAAATCCCTGAGTGCTAGGGATTCCTTCACTGAAATAATGTACAAAATGGCGAGTTCTTTATTTTCCATTTAACTGTTTGGCCAATCTATAGCAAGTATATGCTTAGTTTTCTGTTGGGATGCTGTTTTAAGTCTTATAAGGAAGAGGAAGGGACTAACATCCAAAGTAAATTATTAGCATTGAATTTTTTTCTGGTTAACTGTTACGTTAAGATTTGAACATTGAACAGGAAATACTGCAAACCCTCTTTATCACGTCTAGCATCTTAAATAAGATGTGAATTATATATTACCTTTTGTTTTCAGTATTTCAGGTGCTATTCTAAGAAGTTCTTTTGGTATTTCTTGTGATTCCAAGCCTGTACCATTATGTGAGATACTAAGAACTGTGAAGTCATCTTTAGTTTGTTGAAAAGTAATCATTGCACGTGAAAAATCATGTATGAAGAATAAACTGTCTCTTAACCAGCTAACAATTTAATTTTTATTAACAGGATTTCTATTAATAGAAACCAGATAGGCAGCATTCATAAAATTTGAATTGATTTGCAAAGGATATATCTGGATGAACTTTATTTCTACATTTGCATTAAATTTATGTATCACGTTATGAATACGGGCCAGAATGTTTAGAGGGAAGGTTGTATGATGAGGCACATTTTTATAAGGTAAATTTACTGAGAGGCTTTTTGCTTTTGTTTTTTAAGATATTTTATTAACTTAGCAACGCAGCACTTCATTGCAAACTTAGGTAGGCCAAATACATACATAACGGCACTTATCAAACAATTTTTGATTGTTTTAAGTCTTCGTCAACTCTCATTTTTGTCATAGGTTGGCTAGTCTTTCCTCAGGTGTGCTTACTCCTCCTCACCTTCATTGTGCAACAAAATAGATCCTCAAAGGAGAAACATTCAGATGTGGAGAATAAGGTTCTTTGTTAACAAGTGATGAACTGAGTTTACAACTCCCTTCTAAAAAACTCAGTTACTCTTTCTGTAAACAATGATCTGTAAACATAACATTTTTTTTTTCCACTCTGCCAAATTTCACAGTCCATTTTTAATAGCATTTTTACAAGGCACTGCAAGAAGTCTGACAGTTTTGTAGTGCTCTTGTTTTATTGCAGCAATGATATAATTTTAAGTTTCAGAATATTTGGGAGCTGCTTAGATAACTAACCTCTTGAAGCTGAAAATTGTCATTACTGACTTTTGTCTCAGTATTTATATAGCTTAAGACGTTGCTTTAAGTGTTTTTTTTTTTTTTTTTTTTAAGAGAAGTTGCCTCATTGAAACAATTTTACACCCTTTATTGTGGGTTCTGGAAGGGTTGTTATTTTGCGTTCTGTGCCGAACTGTACTGTTCATTATTTTACAGAGACTAATAACCTTCCAAGGTGTTGAAGAATGCAGAACAGAGAGCCAAGGTGGGGTCAGCAGGGTTTAATGGCTTGGACGTTGCTGCAGCATGAGGCATTCACAGTGGTTCAGTAGGAGTACAGTGGTGGTAACCACTATGCAGTGCTATGCCAGCCCCAGTAAAAACCTCAGGGCTCAAGTGGTTTTCTTGATATTTCTGCATCTTTGGTGTAGTCAATCTGCGACCCAGATTAAGTTGTCCTTGAATAAGTAAAATGTTTCCTGTATATGTGGTCGTTCAAGGCCAGATAGAACTGCCCTGAGGGTTTCTGCTGGTGGCTGCTAGTTGCTATTCATGTGTAAATGTATTGTCTTAAAAACACGGTTATAGTTAGCAATTATATTTTCTTATGGTGACTCTCAGAGATTCCCACTAAGACTGACACCATAAAACTTGGCACTGAGTATTCCTAAAGAGAAGACTGTGATGACTGACCTTCAGAAAGAAGGGGTAAAATGCACCATGGAGATGGTGATGGTGGAAGCAATATGAATACATAGTTATACATGCAGGCATATTCCTGCTTTCCAAATGGTTTTTGCTTAGGAACCATATTTTTGTACAACGCCATCAGGTTGCAAATACATGAGTTGCAGTCTACTTTTGAGTAGGAACATGGTCTTCTGTGAACAGTCTGGGTATGTGGTACACAGAGGCACATTAAAAGTTATCCGCTGACGTTTGTGGCCAGACCTTCCTGCATGCACTATCCTTTACGCAGGTGGCGCTGCCCTGGGGGGTGATGGTGCAGAAACTCTCCCTTCTTCCTGTTTGCTTCTCTTTTCATGACTTCAACAAAGGAAGGCTTTCAGTCATTAGAACAGAAAGTAATATAAAGCAGAGCGTGGCTAAGCTCAGGTTGACAGGAGCACTTGTCTCTGAAGCAAAGTTTGCATTCTTCAGCCTTTTTGGCTTTTGGACATTTTGCAGTGGTCCAGGCTAGGTTCCAAATGCCTCTTCTTGTTCCAATTAACATAGTTGTATTTTGGAAAAAGCTGAACAGAGAGGCCAGTTTTTCCTAGGGAATTCTTATTTTAAAGAATTTATGTGGTATGTCAGCCATCTCAAGAAGTTTTACATTGAGTGCTGCCCTTCCTAGTGTCTTCTGATAGCGAGTCCAGCAAATTACTGTGCGCTGTGATCCTGGATAAAGTGTGGTGCAAGAAGAGCGACTGAGGAATTTGTCCCAAGTGCTATTTGGTGGGCACTGCAGTGATACGTCAACTATATGATCAAGGACAGTCAGAGTGAGCCCTCTGCAAATGGAGGCATGAAGGGCTCAGATTTATTTCTTCAGCTGTCAAATAATGTCCTTTACCCTGTGTGACCAACTTGATAGCAAATCTCAGCAGGTAGAAGGTTTTGCCTGTGGAGTGTTGACTACATCCCAGTGGTGCTAGGATGAAAGAGCAATGGCAAGTAAACACATTTTACATCTGAAATAAATCACTAATATTTGTCAGACAGACTCATGGGTAAGGGCTCTGGAACAGGATTTTACAGATAAGCTCATTGGAGCGACTGCCTTGGTAACAACTTTTCTCTGTTAAAACTGCTTCCACCAGGAACAGAATCATGGTTTCTTCTGCTAACTTACGTGTCCTGCAGTGAATTGCTTTCCCTCGGTGTTTCCTGAGGAGGTTATAATTCTCGTCTCTGACCTTGTGCAGTACTCACTTGATGAGTACTTTTATGCAAATGTAAATTCTTTGTATGCTCAAGAAGTTGATACTACAGTCATTTAAAATCCGGTATTGCTGCTGCATGCTCTCATTGTGTGTCTGCTGGTGCAGAAATAGACTTGCCCTTTTTTTGTCAAATACTCCCAATAGATTTGATATTGAAAGGCCTGCCATTCAGCCGCTGTTTCAGACTTTTGGGGAGGGGTGCTTGATTTACGCTCTCTTGACTGATGCCGTATTAGGGCTCAGCAGGGTAAATGTAGCAGTTTATCTTTTATATAGGTAAGTAGTGAATTTGAGTCCTAATACGGCACCAGTCAAGAGAGCCCAAGGCAGCTGCTTTTACCATCCTGTGTCTCTACAGCCATATGGTACGCGTAAACTGTAATGTTGTGTTCAAAGTAATTAATGCTGCAACTAATATTCTGAACTGTTTTTCTGTTGCTAAAAATCAGCTAAACTTGAGAATAAAAACAAGTGTTTTTAATGGGAATTAAAACCTTTTCTTATATTTCTACGATGCAGGTAAAACAAAATAATTATTGCCACAGTGACTGCTTGCATTTTAAATAAATTTATACATATTATTTAAAAAAAAATCTAGTTAACTTTAAAATATGTAAGTTTTCTTGTCATTTAGGGTTCTGTGAAGCTGATCATCAAGAGGGTTGCAAATCATTGGCGGTTTCTATTTTCAGAGTTCCACATCCCAGAGTAATTTGCTTTAATTTCACCCAATTTAACCTATACTTCACACCATCACCATTCAGCTTTAATAGCTATGTTCTATGCATAAGAAAAGCAGATAAATGTCCACAATTAGACTGCGAGTGATTACAACTAGTTAGGGCTTTATGAAGACAAAACTTAAAGGGCTGTAGCACAAAACAAAGCCACAAAAGATGTCTGAAAAAATTCTTTCTTCAGAAGTCAAGGTTTACTACAGCATTTTATTTAATGTTTTTTGTACTTGATTTTGCTTATGTTGAAGATGTAGGCAGGTGCACCTTCTTCAACTGAAAATTACTCTGCTTAAAGAATATTAGGTTTGTGTTACAGGTGATTAATTTCACTTGAAATTAGCTTGCAAGGGAAAACATGCTAAACCTACTTTATTTGTTGTTTTTTTTGTTAACACATGCTACGTTTAAGAAGCTGTAAAATGTTGACTCTGACAGTATTCTTTTGCCCTTCTAATCGCGAGTATGCGTAGTAAACTGTACGTTCATCAAAGTTTAATACATTCTGTAATGTTAAATGTACTTGTACCTCAGTCAGAAATAGCAGTATCTTTTACCATTTGAATCTTTATAATACTGATGATAGCATGTCAAACCAGTCTAAGTACAGATATTATTTATAATTTAATGTTTTTCTGACACTCGTAGTTGTGTTTCTTTTGATAGCTCAAAGAAATACCATGCTTCTAGCCCCCTCCCCAAGTTACCCTATTTTATTTCTTTTTGTTCTCTCCCCCGTTCCCACCCTAGTAAGTGGCCAGATAGATACTATTGCTCATTTATTTCAGGGCTTATAACAGGGTATGTATGTGTATTGTGATGTGCCATATCAGTCTGTGACGAGCAGCTCTTTTCGATAATAGTTGTTGAATATATGCTGGAGAGGAAGTGCAAGTATCAATTATTCTGTAGGTCTGGGTTTTGGTGGTGTTATTAAACATTTTCTTCTAGCTTATTGACAAAAAAGGCTGGTCATTACCCTAAATACCGATGGGAGTTTCGGCTTGTGATGCAGTTCAGATTCTGATCAAATTGTAAATATCCCTCTTAATTACAGCATAACATATACCAAAGCATTTGCTTACCTTTTGTAAATGAGATGCTGAAATGCTGTTATGTAGAGCCCAAATATTTTGTTCCGTTTTACTTTAAGGATAAGGATAATTAAAGAAATGATATATCAAAAATAAATTAATCTTGAAGATATTAATTAATTTCCATAATTGCAATTAGGAGCGGAATAAGGTAAATCTAATAGTATTATTTTGATCTGGTTTTTAGCGTCTTGGTGGCAGCTTGGAGCAGCTAGAAACAATAAAGTTTAGGCTATAGGCAGCTTCGTTTTTGTGTCAAACTAGTTTTATATGCTATATCATAAAACTTTCAGTCCAATCAGCAACTACATTTAAATACTGCAAATTGTGGCAGCAAAACAATAATTCTGCTGATTAGCCCCTTTCCATTTCTTGTAAGTGAACTGTTTATGCTGTTGAGTACCTTTTGAAAAAAGAAAAAGCCAAAACAGCCTTGATTAGTCAAGGAGTAATTGGATGACTTGATTTTAGCGAGAGAATGAATTGGTTGATGATAGCCTGTAACTAAGTGTAGTGGTTCTGTTCAGATGAATACATAACATACAGTCATCAGATCTTGACAGGTATAACATAAGCAATGCAAAAATCTCTGGAGGCTGAGAGGTAAATTTTGTCAAAGAATTTTGAAGCTGATTCTTGAAAGAAATGGAAAGAAACGTGCATGCCATTAGATGATACTGTTTAAAATGTGGCATTTGTTATTGCTGTGCCATATACATATTTATCTGCTATTACTTTTGCATGTGAGATAAAGATGTAGTCTGTGTGTCCTGGCTGCCATCGAGACCCGACAAACAGACAGTTCCTGTTCTTCCTCAGGGAAAAACCAGAGTCAGGTCTCACATCTTCTCCAGCCAGTCGTTCTGTTTTCTGGATCTTTTTTATCTAGGGTCACTTGAAAGCAAAGTCCAGAAACAGCTATCACCATGTTACTTCTTTATTGCCGCTTTTAAAATATTTTTGGGCCCACTACGCTTGCACCCAAACAGCCCAGATAAATTGCTCTGTCAAAGGTAAATCCTTCCCTGAACTGAAGAATCCTTTAGGTTTGGGCCCAGTGGCAACAGAAGAGGGAGCTGGATGTGGCAGTGATCATTTCCAGGCTCTTAATTTCTAGCAACGTCAGGTTAAGTCATTACTTTTGGTGCTGTTAGACGGCAAAATGAATTCTGCTGCTGTGTTACGCTTTACTATTTTCCTATCTAAATACTTGCCTTGTTTTAACAGCATATCTGCATGCTGCTAAAACATTATGGGAATTCATCACAGTGAATTTGTTTACTTACAGCAAGCTTGATCTTTCTAACTCTGTAGTCCTTGTTCTTTTACACTAAAGGAGGGGGCAGGGGTGTATCTTTCAAGCTAGAGTGCAAATCCATCAGTGTTTTCTGGGAGATTATTTGAAAAAAGGCTGGAAAGAGGTGGATTCCATTTGACTTTTTTTTGACCAACTTCTGATAAAAATGTACTTTACCTATGGTGAGATACACAAGACACCAGAGAAGTTGTAATCAGTTTTTTAAATAATGAAATTACCGATCAGGGTTTCCCAGTTGACCATCCTGTACTGCTGTATGCTTAGCTTAGTTGTTGATGCACAGATACTTCTTTTCTTCCTTGCCTGGATGCCCTGTTAGTATGATCTCAGGGAGCCTTTCCACCCTCATTTTTCCTACCAAGCTCTCTCAAGTTAGTAATCAAAATAAGACTACCAGATCTCCTTTCCTCCCTCTCCCCTTTATTTTTACTCACTGATTCTGTTGTAATCAATGATCAGTATCAGCCAAGCCAATATCAGCATTTCTTTCTCAATATTTATTTTTCGTTTGCCTTCTTCAGAGAGCTACATGCCCATAAACTAATTGGTACTATTTTTCTGTGTGATACCCAAGATAGTCTTACCCGTTCCTTCAGAAAACTGAAATTCTCATGTGTTTCTTGACATCTTGCATCTCAAGACCTACCTCCCATTCTCCCTCTTCTTCCAATTCAGCGTATTTTAGTGGGTCCTTTTTATTTTCAACAGGCTGCTTTTCTACATACTGCTCTATCAACTACTTATAGTACGGCTTACTCCAGGTTCATGGCCTGTGTCCACCTTGTGCATCTTGTTCATCGTACGGGTGTTGCACTATCTTTAATTGTACAGTGATGTCATTCTTAGTCCCCTATTTGTTATATTTTAAAATAGAGCGTTTGAACTTTCTCGTTTGCTGCTGTGCATGCTGGAGGGAAGGAGGGGTTATCCTATCATCTTCCCTAACAAAAGAGAGTTAAAGGCTTTGCTTGACAGAGGAATTTCACTCACTAATAAAGCAAAGGCAGAGAGACATATTAATAACGAGCAATATACTGTTAACAATCTACACCAGGTAACATTTATAGATTAATATTATAGTTCCTATTTTCATCTTTTTAAGTTGCAAATAAGGTACATATTTTCTGGCGTGTCCTATTTCTTGAATCAGTTTTACAACTCCATTTTTTCCTCCTCTTTTCCATTTTTATATAGACTGATTTTTTTAAACCAGGGTCTGGGTAAAACATCATTCTAATAGTTTAACTTTGTTAATTTCTCACAGTTGTACTTTTTCCAAGAGATCTCATCTGTCGCATAGAGCCTAATTCCTAAGGTTACCACCAGTTCTTACTTGCTAAGTCGGCATTCACTCTGCAGACCAGAACTGAATTCCCAGCAATGCTCAGTGTGATTTGTGGTACACCTTCGTTACACAGCAGGCTTGAGGCTGGCATAACGGAGTGCCCAAGGTACATACCATATAGATACTGAGACAAAGTTATAACTAAGGCGCTCTCATCATAGCAGTGTCTCTCTCCCTTTTCCTTTCCTTCTTCCTTGATTATCCCACTGTCTCGCTTCTGGCTAGGCTGTCAGTCAGAGGCTGATCTGCTTTAGGTTGATGACTGAAGTCTGTATTGACAAACCCTGAGTAAGAGATTCACAAATAAAGCTCAATGTCTGTTGCTTATCAAGAAGAGTCTCTCAGTTTATGCCAAAATCTGGACATTATTGCTAGTTTGATCTTTTGTGTATACAAAATCTTATACCTACTATTTCCTTATGGACTGTGGCTGTCTCGGTGGGAAGAAGTTTAAATTTCTGTCCTCTGAGTGTTCCTGATAACTTAAGGAAAAGAAAAATAATTTGTCATAATTAATTTAATGGATTTCCTCTATATTTAGAGGGGAATTTTATGACCTGTGTCAGCACACCTGTTGATAGGTTTTCTCCTTTCCAAGTTAGGAAAACACACTTTTCCTCTGAATGTAGAATTGAAAAATTTAAGCTGCAAATCCAACCTTTTAAAGGAATGTGCAACTAGTGTTCATTTCTTCTATGAGAAGAGTCAAGCAACCTAGTGCGGAGGAGAGAAGGCAAAATTGTTGCCTTGGATGGGAAATCATCAGCTCAGTAGAGGGGGCTCCTTACCTGACCAAGCCACTGCCTGCTGCCAGACGTGGTGGGTTTTTTGTCATCGATGGGCTGCAGGATGGCAGCTGACATAGGCATGGGGACGCCAGATGGGAGGAGGAGGCTTGAGGAAACTCTGGCAGAACGTTGAAGTGTCCATGGGTTAAAGCGTTTCGTGGACTGAGAAGACAGCAAAGGTGAAATGTATATATTCAGTTTTATAAGGGTGGAATTACACTAAATTAATTGCTTTTGAATGAATAAAGAACTGGACTTTTTTGTGAAAAGGAATGGGAAGATATGAAGAACTGAATATAATTGCTGGAGAAACATTTTACTGTTGTTGAAAAAAATGGAAAAATATAACATATATAAGCTGTGTTTTATTATTACTAACTAATCCACCTTTCACTTGCTTTTTCAGAAAAAAATGATTCTTCCTTAAGACCAAAACAAGATGTTTACGTTACTCTTTATTTTTATGTTCTGAATGCAAGATCTTTGTGGTCATGGAGCTTTTTTCCTGGCTTTACCAGTGGGATTTTTTTGTTTGTTTGTTTTTTAAACCCATGGACACCAAATTCAGAAGGAAGATGTAAATGACTTGAGAATTTATTATTTAGATGGTAATGGACACTTTTTTTCTTGATACAAGGAAGAAAGATAAACTTACTTTTTTTTAGTGGCGTAAATATTACTCATCTGTTGAGAAGGCTGGGCAGGTAGACTTTTCCTTGATCTGTATTGTGACAGGTTCCTACTTCTTTTCCTCCTATTTTATTGAGTATTTTCCTTGTAAATCCGAACAGAGCTGTTAAATTATGTTTTCTAGTATTTGTTCATCTGAACAGCCCATGTCCCATTGAATCAGGTGTGCAGATACGGATTTATGAAAGGCAAAGTCCACAGCATCTCTTCCTTAATTGTCTGGCATTGGTACAGGTTAGTGCAGTGAGTTTCCGTTTGAGAGCGCAGCCTGTTCTCCCATCATGGCCAGCACCAGAGTTGGATCTTTTGCTGAGGTGATTTTCCTTGTACCAAGGGAGCTCACTGATGATCTTTGAGAGAGACAGCTGATGAGAGAGGAGGGGACTTCTGGTAACCACTGTTTTAAAGACTTTTCATAAGTTTATGTGAAAATTATTTTGACGTTTGACTGTCAACAGCATTTTATACCTGTGTACCATGTATTTTGATGTAAAATCTTTATTGCTAAACCCACTGTTTTCAGTAAGTTAAAAAAAAAGATGAAGTTTAAGATGCGCGTGACAACAAAGAACCCCAACTGTCTGTATATCATTTAAGGAATTGTTTGTAGTTTACCCTGTTTCTTATCTTATATTTAGTACAAAAATGCCTTAGGGTTTTCTCCTGTGTTTAAAAAAAAAAAAAAAGTTGATTCTCATTTTGGTAATATTAAAATAAAATTATTTTTGTGGTTGATTTCTCAGGCATATCTTTAATGTTACAGGATAGACATGCAAATACTCTGAAAATTGATCCAGGCATAAGTAATAAACTATTTTTAATTGCTATTATTTCTACTTTTAAAATATGTATTGATTTTTTTTTTGGGGGTGGTGGGTTTTTTTTGTGTGTGATGCTGCTTATCTGATAATTTAAATCCTAGTTGAATTATGTTGCCAGATTGTCTTCAGAAGGGCATGAAGTCAGCACACATGCTTCAGTAATATCTGGTTGTTTTACCCTTATGTTTCCAGTTGGCAATTTGAAATTATGGCTTCAACTGCACTTTAAATATGTGATAATAGCATGTGTTTCTAATAAGGGCCAGCACCATTTTGTTCAGATAGTGTGAATGGTTGTCACTCATATATGACAAATGCACCTTCATCTGCTTCTTTGATGGCCCCCTAAAAACCATACCCTCAAATCAGGCCGATGAAATTAGCTGCTGTGTAAATTGTGTGTCTGAGTGGTTCATTATCTAATCACCGTCAGAACCACAGTGATAAAGTAGATTGAAACAGGGACGAGGTCTGCCAGATGATTTCAGGCCTTTTTTTTCTAAGCCCTGTTTCCCTTGGAAACACTAAGAGTTGTTCAGAACTTCAGAATTCTTTGTCTAGAACTTCTTTTTTTCTTAATGCATAAAATTGGTCAGCCAGTGAGGGCTGCCAGGGTGATTTGTAAGGTTTTCTTTCTATGAATCTTTTAGTCATTACTGCTTGTATTAAAATGTACTGCTATGTTCAATTTAGCTACTATGTTTGCTACTGCTAGGTTAGATACTGTTGAATGCAGTGGTACCTATTTTCAGGAAAAGTGCTCTAGCTTGTTCCTATTTAGAAGAAACTCTTAAAGAAAGATGTGTTAAGTGCTCTCCTGAAATGTCAAAAGTGCTATGCTTTGCATGTATCTGTACAGAGCTTTGGATTCTGGAGTAGATACGTAAATTAACAGACTAAAACAGTATGACATAAAATATTGCAGGTCAATCTCATATACGGGAAGTATGACAGACCTACTGACTTCACTCTTTCATCTCAAACTCTTGTGACTCTTAATAGTATGTTGTAAATATATATTTCTTGTCTTTTTAGTTTAATATGTAATTTAAGCGTTCTTTTGTTTTAGGAGCATTTGAAGATGATGATATCACTCATGTTGAAGGAAGTGTCGATCCTGTTCGTGACATTGAAATAATCCATGAGGAACTTAGACTTAAAGATGAGGAGCTGATCATGCAGAGTATAGACAAGCTTGAAAAAGTAGCTGTCAGAGGAGGAGACAAGAAATTAAAACCTGAATATGTAAGTATAAGTATATGACCTATAAAAGTAGGTCATTGAGTACTCTCTGTATTGAATTGAAATTTTTGTATTGTTGGGTTTTGTTACTGATCTCCCACATGTATAATACAGAACACTACTGCTGTTTCTGTGTGTATTTTAAAGTAATTATTGTTATGAGTTGAAAAATTATTAGAATGAATTATTTGCTGTGTTGACAGTGGAATATTTCAGTGATGAAGCTAATCGTAATTTTTTTAATTTAAATTATTTTCTTACTGACACAGCTTTATGTGAGAATTGCCGGTGTTTCGTCAAACTTACATCCCTGTTTAGCTGTAATTCAAAGTACAGTAGTCACTTCTGAATTATTATTGCTGTTAAGTTCTAGTCTGGTATTGATACTAGTATTTCTGTAGCCACCAAGTGAGTATATTTTTTTTGATGTGCTTGCAATTTATGTCTTTTAGTGCATGTTAAATAAAGGCTGCTAGCTGAAATTAAATTTAGAATGTTGTTGTAGAAAGCTGCTTAAATGAGCTCAGTTATCACAGGGTAGTAGTGGTGTTTCTTTGTAAATTAGAAATGTACAATAATTATCAAAGTATATTTTTGTAAATGATTATTTTACTGCCACTTGACTTTTGAGCCTGCTACACTTTGCCAGTAGTCTAGTTATTAATTTTTCTTTATTTCATTAATCTTCTATAAATATTTCAGATGGTATATAAAGTGCATTCTCTAATTATTACAGCAGTGTGGAAATAGGCTATTTATGCTTAACAATTAAGTAGTATAAAATACTGTTTACTCCTATGGCTTTTTAGATAGCAAGTAGTAAGAAAAACATTGTCGTACCAGTGCCAGTGTTCTAGTTTATCAGCATTGAAGTTCAATGAAATCTGCTGGCCCTATCTAGTCTTTGGAAGTGAATAAGAACTGAAAGTAAACATCCCTCTCTAAAATGTTCATTTTCTTGATGCAGTGTTAAAAAACACTTCTTTGGTAGCTTCTCTTGGTGAAGAGCTAGTTTTCATCTGGCTTGAAAAGTATTTCATTCCCTGATTGTTCTAAGCCAGAAAAAAAAATAGCTATTGTTGGATGATTTGAAGGCTTTCACTTAAGCCCAGAGAGAGTGGAGCAGATATGCTTCTTTTAAGGTCTTATCTGACGTGTGTCAACGCAGCCTTGGGTACTCATGGGCAGTGATTTTTATCTTTTACAACAGGTTGCACCTGCTTAGAGGAACAGTGCAGCTTATGCCTACAGTTTCAGATAGCGTCCACAGTCTTTCACCTTTTAAATCATGTTAAAGAAACAGGCAAGCAAAAATCCTGTCCACGGCGAATTCAAAGTTCAGCCTAAGGCTAAATTTTACATGGTATGAGATGATGAAAATGAGGAGCGTTGTGATGCCCCAGTCTTGAACTCTTCTCACTTACTTTCTTGTGTGGCTGTCTTTGGAAACAGCTTTGCTGGGCTGCTCATGATGGAGATGTTCTTGTGCAGTTTTTGAGTCTCTGGATGCTTTGAGGCTTAGCTAAGGAGTAAATTACTGAGCAGAAAGTTGGTTCTGTTCTGCCTCAAACCAGGACACATACTCTGTGTTCTTCCTGTGCTAAGAAAGAAATCAGCACTTTTTTGTGATTGCAAAGAGACATAACAAAAGTGTATTTTAAATAAAATCCTTAATAGTCATCATGTAACTGTAGTGGGTTGTAGGTGCAGCTACTGTTGTTTGACAGAGCTGCTCTTACTCACTTTATAACTGCAGGAAGTTGGTATGTGTTTGAAAACATCAGATTATTCTCAAATCAAGGGAGACAGTAAATAAACTCAAATCTAGAAATTTAAATTAATTAAAGAAAACTTTGCAGTCTGCATTATTAATTTGTCTTTACCTAGCTTCAGTTTCTCGTCCTCCTCTTTGCCTCTTCCTTCAATCTCCTAGCTATTACTTCATCTGTGGTTCACCTGTCAAAATGACTTTGTCATCTTGTGTTTTTAACTTACACTTCCTGTCATTCCTTGAGGTTTTTTTATCCTTTCTTTATGAAGACACACACAGAAAACACCAGGTTCTTGGTGTCGCTCCACCAGTTCTGTTCTCGGTAACAGCTGTCAACGCTTGACCAGTCTCAGCTGAGTTTGTCAACAGCAATAGAGGTTTCAAAGGCATTAAATTCCTTTGTTTCATGGAAAGGGGTGGCTGAACAGAGTGGAGAGGCACAAATTAATGCTTCCCTTGAGACAAAGGCTGCACGTAGGAGCTACAGTCACTAGGGAATCTCCTCGGGGAAGTGCTGTGGGGCATCACGTCTTTGAGTCCTGCCGATCTTGCATCTTCTTGTTTGTCTTCCTTTGTGAATTGTATGCTTGAATTGTAAGGTAGACCGTAGACCTTAGTAAAAAGGACTTTTTTTAATGGTAAAAGGCCTATGAAAGCTCTGCCTGGTTACTTTTCCTGGTAAATCAATCCTTAAGCCCAGTTACACAGCTTCTACAAATAGGCTTAAGTAGTTCTAAGATTGTAACAGCAGTTCTTGAGTTTTGCCAGCCACCAGTTGGATTTATTTAGATGTTCGGCCCCTGGGTTGTGAGGCACTCCGGTACACTTCGCTTTGCCTTTTTTCCTTTAATGCTTTGTGTTGCAGAGAAGGGCTGGGCTTACATTTATATGGTATACTGCGTGATTAACTATGCGGTGAGTGACTTATGGATCTAGGAGAAACCATATGGGATTGGGGAAAAAAATAGTGAAAGATTACGCCTCCCTAAAGCAGTAACCAAATGTTAGGAGTGTATTTTGGCTGTTTGATAGTTCTGCACTCCCCAAGTCTGTTGTGTTTTGTAGTTATCTTGTTGGGCACAGAGAGAGTTCCCTGTCCAGCACAATTTGTAATGTTTCCTTGGGGCTTTGTGGCTACTGTTCACGGCATCTTCTTCCCAGGGCAGAAAAGTCATTAAGAGAGAGTATAGACTGGAATTCATACTTTTTTCAAAGAGGTTGTCTTAAAAAAAAAAAAAAGGGGGGGGGGTGTGGAAAGGAAGGGGAGAGCTGGGAGAGAGCTTCTCAGGGTTTGCCTTTTTAAGTTATTTTCCAGTATAATACACAGTTATGGCTAATTTTCTGTTCTTTCCATAGCAGTGGTGCGCAACAAATGGCTCTTGTCTGTGCTCTGAGTGTTCCCAGTCATTTTCCCTTTTGGGAAAACTAGGAGGTTACAAGGAAAAAACTTAGTATTTGTAGGTTGTTTTGGTTTTTGTTTTGTTTTTAAGGCACAATGTTAAAATTTTACTCTCTCTCCTTTTCATTGTTTTTCTTTCCCCATCCTTTTGGGAGTAATTTAAAGTAAGACACTTGAGAATTTCTTAAGAGTTGTGGAAGTTCTGTGGTTCATTCAGATAAAGATGTTGCAAGCTTTCTTACCTGTAGTGCTTTCAGACCTTTCACTGGCTTGCTTTCCTCTGGTGAACAAAAATATCTAGCACTTGAACTGCATTTTTCGTTTCTTTCCACTTTTTTTGAGAGCACTTTGAGATCTATTGAGGAAGAAAGCTATATAAGGTTAGGGAAAAAAGAAAGTGAGGAAAGAAAAGAAATAATATTGATCTTAGTCAAGCACGTTTTTCCTTTGGTAGTTTGCTGAATATAACAAATAACCTCAACGTGAAAGCTAAGGGAAAGTTACTGATTTCAGAGAGGCTATAATCTCCGTGTGACCTGGGTAAACTTACTGTTGGCATCAAAGGGGATTTCACTGTGTGTGTCATGGAATCTAATTGAAAGTAGAAGTCGTTCTTCTCATTTCATAAATATGAATTGTCTGCTTTAGAGGATTCTCTTTATCAGTAAGCCTCCACAACTGTAACTTGATAGTCTGAAATCTCCAAAAGGTTTAGGAGGAGGAGGAGAAAAAAGAAAATTGTCAGTCTGTGTTAGTCAACAGTTCTTAAATCTGAGATTTGTATTTGATTGCTCACCTTCTCACACCTGTGTTCTAACTTGGTAATTATCGTTTTTCCTTGGTGTAAGCCCATATTGCATACAGTTGGTAAGTTCACTTTTGTGCAGTGACCTGGCTTTGCAGTTGAATACAGTGTTAACTGTTTGTCCTGTCTCTCAGAGAATTGATTTCTCAATTCCCTGTCAGCAGAAATAAAATAGCCAACTGCTGTTAAGGAGCCATCAATGAAATAATTTTCAAGTTCTACTTTAAAATCAATGACACAACACGGTCCAAGATCAGCAACATATAATGTTGACATAGGCTTGGAATAGCTTCCTTTACACGTGTATTTTTGTCTGTTTTGCAAGTGTTCTTAGTGTTTTCTTAGAAATGACCGTCTGCTTTTACTAAGGGTACTACTGTTTCAGACTCAGTATAACTTTGAGTATTATTTTGGCTATAACTTTCTAAAGATATATTATAAAATAAAAATACCCCTGTTAATTTCATTTATTAAACCAGTGCAAATATCATTTCAGGAAGCAATCAGAGTAATTTTGATATTATATTTTAAATCTGGCTGGCGCTGGTATCTGCAGAGATATGAGAAAGATATTGAGTTAAACTTTATTATTAGCTTATTATTCACCTGTCATTTTGGGTAGCAGGAGGTTTCAAAGTAAAATTCAAATACGTATGAATTTATAGATCAAAAGGTACAAATTTTAAAACAAGTTTTTAAAATATATATATATTTTTTTTTAATTTATGGTGTTTTCATTCCTGGAGACAAAGTCTTCACATTAATACAATATAATATAGTTAAGTGAACATTATTGCAGGATTCTCTTCCATTACCCTTCCCGCATGATTCAGTTCTAGTCCTTAGAGATTGAGCCTACGCAGTAGATGGCTATTCCTTCAGGCCTTTTGTTAGCACACCGAATCTGAATTCCAGCACAGAATAATTCTTAGTGGTAAGGGTATTGTGATTTATATATCAGACCACAAGAATATTATTTCTAGTAGAGTTCATGCAGATTATTGATGTTAGTGATATGAAGACAAAATCTTTAGGTCAGTATCTATGTCCACAGTGTTTGCGCTTCCAATTTTCAGTTGAAAGGCGGCTTTTACAATAGGTGAGGATCAATGTTCACTGCATTTGAACTTCCAGTTTTCAGTTGAAAGGGGTGCTTTTACAAATCCTGCGAGATACCTAAATTCCATTGTTAAAGTCTGTCAATTTTAAAATAAGATTAGTTTTTCAGTCCTGTCCTGATAATACAGTAACTGTTCGAAAGATTTTTTTTTTTTGCCTTTTTTTTGGTTTATTCATTAAAAATCACCGATATGGTGTGGGGAGATACTTCACAAACAGTAGACAGCTGGTAGATTCAGTTTCTTCTCATTACCAATATATACTAGGTGAAAACGGGGTGAAAATCTTTCCTTCCTGCAATAATCTGATGAATGGGATGGCGCCGAGCAGAATTCGCTGACCTCGTGCTGCAAGCGCTCGCCGGAGTTCTCACGGATGGATGAACTCTTATTTCCTCTAACTGATGATGTCAGTTGGGAATTTTCACCTTTATTTCTTTCCAAGTTGAAGATAAATACAGCAATGAATTGTATTTTTTTTTTCACCAGTTTCTTTGGTCTCCTTTTTTGAGGAGAGTTTGAGAGGCCAGTTTGTTCCACTGGAGATGGAAGAAAAGGAGCAGCATACACATACGCTGTTGACATACTTTCTGCCGATGGCTGTTACAATTAGTAACTTAAATGTTAAATCATAGGGAATCAAGAAAATATTTATATTCTTAATGCATATAATTAGGCCTAAAATCTTTAGTGGACCATTTACTGTGCTTAATGTGGTATTTAGAGGAAATTAAAGTTCATTCTGGAGAACATTTTGAATGTAACAGGAAAATATTCATGGCAGATGTTTGTGAATTAATCAGTAGTAAAGCCTGACTTAAAAGTACATACTGTGTAAATACACATTTGGATTTCTTTTGGTATTATCAGTAGACAAAGAGAAGTCAAGGCTTAAATACTTTCTGTCAAGGCTGATCTTTTCTGTGTAACTTTGAACAGTGGCTTAAAGTAATTACTTTTGTAAATAATGTTTGTCTGGGTATGTCTAGATCCAGGCCATGGTGTAATTTTTAAATAGTATATACTTACACCAAAATAAGTCCATATATGAATAGTTGTATTCTGAAAAAGCCACCTTTTTCAATTGGCTTAGTTCACATCTAGAACAAATGCATTCACACATGGATTTATTTGGAAATAAGTAGGTGTAGACTAATGCAGTAAGAAAAGTTTAGTGTAACTCTACAGAAGATGATTCATTTTGATTTTCAGTGCAATTTCCCTGTTCTGAATTCCTAAACTGCTAGAAATAATCACTTGTAGATAGTCTGCTTTCTGTATTCTTGCCTGCTTTTTTCATTGCGGAGCTACAAGTGACTTTATCATTTTATGTATAATGCCTTAGAACCCACAAGGATGACCCACGCATGAGAATTTGAGGATTGTTGACATGAATTTGATTGCCTGGAAGGTCTGTAGGATATTTTGGGTGAAAGTACTTGCTGTGGTTCGTAAACATTATTGGTATGTAGCTCTGAGTAAATCTTATATCATGTACAGCTTGTACCGGCTCTGTTAGAACGTATTGAATAGAAGAAAGGATAATACACTTGTCCTAAATCCATTACTTCTCCCATTGTATTTTTATTAAAGTCAGTGAGCAAGGGAATTGTAAGAGATTAGACATTGTTTTGTACCGCAGAGGAGCTCATTGTCACTCCAGTTGATGCAGTACCTGGCTTGTTCTCTTTCTTGCACCCAGCTGCTACAGCTTATTTAAGCACTTAACACAATTGAAAAACATGATCTAGCCTTTTTTTAAACTGCACAATTTGTCTTTATTTGTCCTTTAAAAATACCATTGTTTCTAAACATTGTTTTTACAATGAAAATAAAAGTGAGAATAAAAATTCTTATTTTGTCACTTCAACGTCACTCTTAAATTGGCAGAAAACCTCCAGGAAAAGCAGGGAGCTGAGGCTGTGCTAAATAGAACTGAAAAAGATTTCCAAGGAAAGCCATGAATGGAAGGACCGCAGGCATGGTGCACACCGTACACCTTCTGTCAACAAGGAAACTGGTGTGTGCGCAATAGATTGGTTTTGGTGCAGCACAGTTTAACTAGTTATGAGTACTTCTTACCTCAGACAGTTCTCTGTATCTTTACCACAGTTCTCTGTATCTGAAAAACCATCATAGCTATTTTGAACGCCAGAAGGAATACTAATTACTGTCTAGTTTGATCTCTTGCATATCCCAGTTTAATTCTCACAGTGGTAGTTAAAACAGAATATATCTCTTAAGGGAAAACATTAACCTTTATTTAAATATTTTCTAGCTGGAGATAAAGTACAGTAACTGACATAAGCTGTGCCAGCAATTCATGATCTTTACTGTTTAGAAATAAGACACAGCTTTAGACTGTTTTTGTCAAGCTTCTGCGTGCTAGTGTGAAAAACCCTGTACTATGTGAGTTTTTTGTTAACTACATATATGACATGCAATAAGAATAAAAGCGTAAGATTTAAGCGCTTGCCTTCATGTGAAGGCAATTTTTCAAAGCCTCTTATTTTTCTCCAGTTTTCTGGTTTTTCAACAGGTAAGTGTAGAATTATTCACATTGGACATTTGCCTATTTATATACTCTAAGTTTCTGTTAGTCTTTTAGTTACAGTACAGTTCATTTACTTGCGACCCTCACGTCTTCTCCATCACACTCACAAGGGGGAAGTCCCCTACCTTGTAAATACCGTATCCACCCTCCCTTGTCCCCCACCCAACAAGTGTATGAACTTGAGTTTGTTGTGTTGAAAAACATTGTTTGCTTTCATTAAATCTGTCTAGCCGTTCTGGTCACTACACGGATGATTCACGTTGTTAGTAATTTGCTATTTTCAGAATCTGTGTCATTAATGTGGCCTTTTTTTAGGCTGTTGATGAAAGATGGTAACTAGTGAAATGCAAATAATTTGTTTGGAGTGCCACCAGAAACACACTCATTGGATTTTCTATTTACAGTTACTTCTGAGACCTACTGGTTAGGTGGCATTGACTCCATTTAGTATATGCAGTGTTTTTTGAATTAAATACCTTACGTCACTGGGCCAGATTCCTTAGGGAAGCCTGAACATATTAATTATACACTACTACCTTAGCTATTGGTATGCTATGCTGTTGGACTTTTGTATGAAACAAGAGGAGCTAAATAAGACCTACAGGTAACGTTTTAGATACTCCTTACAGCTTTTCTGAGGAGCAGGGCAGTGAAAATGATAGAACTTTGGACAATTGAAACATTTTAACAAACAGTGTTTAACTGCTTTTGAAGTGTTTACAGGGAGCTAGTCAGTTATTACAACTTGGTAGTTTTGAAGGGAATGAATAAGGTGCTGAGAAACACTCCATACTTCCCAGAAACATCTCCCTTGGGGGGGAAGGGGGGCGGAAAAAGCCCTACTGTACTCACAGTGACTCTCTGTAGTAGCAGAGACTTCTGCACTGCCTGCAGGATCACGGAGAACTCACTTGCACTTTGAAGTGTGAAGTGATAATCCTCACAACTGCTTACTTCTTTATTAAATTTGCGGAAGTTAATTACATGCCCTGCTAATTTACAATAAAATCCTCACAATTCTCTGATGCCAAGTAGGCAAGTGAGTTTTCCAAGCTTCAGTTTAGTCCCTCATGCTGTAAGAAGAATTTGGCATTGGCACGCATTACTATCATCCATCCAGAGAGTTTATTAATGTATGCACATTTTTCTACACAGTAGTGTCTCACGAGCATGTCTTGATAAATCTCCTAAGTGCAATTTAAATGTGTTTCTTTATAGTATTTTATACTGTTGGGACTTATTGTCACAGTCCTGCTTAGCGTTTCTGGGTTGACTACTTGCTGCCTTTGGGAAATGAAAGCAGGACATAAATTAAAATCGGTGTATTGCATATGGCTAAATATACTAAGTGTTCACGTGTGCTAAATATATTGCCGAAGATACAGTGAAAAATTAACTGATGTTTAAAGCAGTGGTGTTTGATATTCATGAAGTTTGCTGTATCTCATATGCCTTGATAACTGTAAGTAAATTGGATTTTGGAGGGGTTTTTGGTACCTTTTTAGATAGTGCTTGCTATAATGTTGCTAGCTGTCAAACAGAACAAGAATGCCCCTCTCATCAAACGAGGAGAAGTGGATCATTCTGCTCGTGACAGATTGACCTCAAAGTGTGCAAGTGGGGAGGCCAGATCTAATGAAACAAAGTGGATCATTGCTCTGTGTTCTGTTATTAAGCATCTCGGAGTTAACTGGAGTAGTGATTAAATGTGTTTAAATGACTGTTACAGTGATAGTGAAGATAAAAAGGTCAGTTCATACTCTTTCACCAGGCCTAAATAGAAGTAATTAATAAAACTAAAGGTGGTGCTATATGAGATACACATGCTGAAATGTGCTTTTTGTGTGTGTGTGTGTTTAGATTATTGGGGCAGCTGAGTGAAAAAGAAATATGTGGAAATAGTTGTGTTTCTGAGTATTGTCATTAGTATTTAATAATTTCTTATTAAGGGATCATATTGAATCTCATTTAAACGGGACACCACACCAATAAGGCAGGGGAATCTGAGTTCATCTGTCTCTCTTTTTTGTTTCTGGACTGTCTGCCGTAGATTCTGCGTGGCGCGACTGTCCATCAGAGAAAATTTGACTTTGACTTTGAATAATTATTTTCAAATTTTTTCTTTGTGTCTTACTGTCTCACCAGCTTCAGACATAGATGCTGTATTTGCTTAGAAGTTTCCATCCGTTTATCTAAAGAAAGCTTTCCAATACTTTGCCACCTTCTGTGTAAAGCCAAAGTAAAATTGGAAGTACACAGCTGTCGATGCTCCCCAGCGTATTCGGTTGTTGGTCAGCCTTCCCTGTGGAAATTTGCCATGTAATGCTCCTTTAGAACAACAGTTGCAAACAGCATCAAGTCAGGTACCTAAAAGAGAACTCTGAAAAATTAGGTCTGTGCCAAAATGGGTCATTGTAGGTAGCAGGTGAACGTGGAAGAGAAATTCTGGTTGGCAACTATGTGCTTAGACAGGCTTTAGAAACAGCAAACTCTGTTTGCTGCGTTGATGCTTGAAATTTTCTGGAGGTTCTGCGTTACGTAGCTACCCAGACAGTGTGATTAAAAAACATTCAGTTGCTGCTTAAGCTTAAAAGATGGGCTTTGATAACTTGTGCTATAATGTTTTTTCTGACAATTTTTATCGACTCCAATTTAAATGTAATAATACGTTGCTATTGGGGGGGAACTGGAATGCCGAAAGCCACATGATAGGTGCCTGTGGAATTAAGTTTAAAACCCGAAATACTGTGTAATCGGAATTCCTTCACTGCTGAACAGGAATCTTGGAGACTGTGTTGATTTTTTTATAAATCTAAACAAAAGCTGAGGATAAAGACCTTAAAAGTACCTATTGGTAGAGTTGCTTCCCTTATCTTGTTTATACTGACTAATTAAAAATTAAAAAGCACATAGGGTTAAAGATAAGATGGTACCACCGTTTTCTTTTTTTATGTGTAATCTTGTTGCATGTCTCTACATAAGCTGTTCTGGCCACTCATCATAGTAACCAGCTGGGCCATTTCACCTGCTGGAGCCATTAAAGAGGACTCTCTCCCCCTAGATTAATCCCCTCCGACATTAGTTTTTTGCTCTGACAACTGGAGCAGGCATTCAGAATTTGCAGGTGGCCAGTGTGACGCACATAATTGCCTACAATTTTAGGCAATGAATAAAAATGGTCTACATTACTTGTCAAAGGTTGTATATGCAGTGCCAAGTGAGATCTATGGGAAGCCTTTTAGGGTTTAAAGAACAGTTAATAGCAAAGCTGCACAGTGCTTTTTTAATCATAATGCATTTGTAATATAGCACTTTGATCTTCTCCTTGTAGGAAATGGTGTTATATTAGCCACTTTTAAACATTTATGAGTGAAATTCAGTTATCGGAGAGTAAAAGTGATTATTCTTAGGCAGAACATGTTAGATTTCATTAAAAGTTTTAGCTTGCCCCTTCCTTGTTAAAATCTGTGGGGAGTCCTGTTCCTGGAGGGTTTCAAATCAGGATCTGAAGATTTAGAAGAGCTTTTTCTTTGTTTTTCACTAAAGCAACTGCAAGACTAGAAAAGACTCTAGTAAATACTGATGTTATTTGTGGTTGTTTAGAAATGTACTTCAACTGCATAGCATTAAGCGCAAAAAATGCCGTGTGCTCAACGGTTTAGGGAATGTTTCCATGTATTTTCAAGATCTTAATTCTTGGTTGCGTCAATTATAACCCCCAAAAATGCATTATTTAAAGCGTGATCATAAATTATCTACAACAAAAAATAGGCGACTCTGAAATGTACTACTCCTAGAAGAGCCGAGTTTGACCTTTCAGACCCAAGAGCCTTTTATTAACACCTGCCTGTAAGGAGAACCGTGCCACACGCAGCTTTCGGATTCACGACCACAAAACTGATGAGGAAAGGCTTGAAGGGTTCAGTTTGTGTCACTTGCTGTTTGCCGTTTCCATTTCACAGATGATTAATCTTTCTGTGAAGAAAGGCCAGAGAAACAAAGCACATTGGGCTCTTCCTGCAGTTACTCCTTCTGAATGCACACTAGCTTGCTAACTAAAAGGCCTTTAGATTTCCTGCCGAGAGAGATGTTCTGAAAGTGAATGCAGCTGGTTGGAGGTCACCAGTGCAAGGCTCTTGCCATTGTGTAATGGAGGCTTTGGCAGGTTTCATTTTGGGGGGGAGGGAGAAGGTGTTGGCGAAAAATTAATGCGGAATAAAAAGGGCTTTGGCCATTTGAATTAATTTCTTGAAGGGTGGATCATCAATAATAGGCTCAATTTCTTTTGCTCACAATCTAAAAAAAAAAAAAAAAGATATTTGCTGTGTTTTTTTTCCCACCCGTTCCTTTTTCTTAATGGCATGTTTATGTTTGACGTGGTCTCTCCCGCTGGATGCTGAAATGTTGCGTCTTACTGAGTTTGAAAAGCAATCTAAAATGGTACTGATTTTTACATTTTATGAGCTGTGCTAATTTTCGTGGTGGCGAGAGATGATGCTTGAGGATTGTGTATTTAACTTCCTAATTATGGGATTTGTATCGCTTTAATAATCAATATTGCTCTTTAGTGACTTTTAAAGCAGCAATTTCTGTTTTTCTGGGAGAGTAAAAATTTGTTTTTAAAAGGTATTATCTAATTTTTAATTTGTGTGTACGTTTTGAATCTTAATGTATACATGCCTTGGAAAAGAATGGTCTGATATCCAGCTGGGGTTTTGACTTTGTTTTTTCTTGATCTTGCGTAGGACGTAATGTGCAAAATCAAGACATGGGTAATAGATGAAAAGAAAGCTGTCCGCTTCTATCATGATTGGAATGACAAAGAGGTAGGCTATAAATATTATCCCATGAATTGACTTCTGATTTTGCTACCTGTTACTGTCTTTTTTTTTAAAGTTTTCTCTAATTTTATTTCATATTGATAGTGTATTAAGTGTTAAATTTATCAGCGGTGCTGTGTTTCTCAGTGATCTAAATATTACACTTTAATGCTGTTGCCTTCTCAGACATGCCATGAGGAAAATGGTCGTAAAATTAACTCAAGTTGCTATAACTTGTTTTTAAAATTCTCCTCCTATATTTTCACTTCTAGATTGATGTTTTGAACAAACATTTGTTTTTTACTTCAAAACCGATGATCTACTTGGTTAACCTCTCTGAAAAAGACTACATTAGAAAGAAAAACAAGTGGTGAGTGTGTTCAGGTTAAATATCTAAATTCATGTTTCTGTTTCACATTTTTCAATGTTGAGTAATTCCTTGTGCATTGAGATCACCAAGGATATTAATTAAAATAGGAGTAAAAACTAACGTTGCACTTTTGTTACTTGTTATGCTCCCATTGACATGCTGCTTGAGTACAGTGCATATGGCGAAACCCTGAAAGAAAGTGCAAATAGAAAAGAATATGCTTTCTTTTCTTATATTTTTACATGAATCCATTAAGTGTGAAGAAAATAGATTTGATTTAGAAGTACTGATTTAAATAAACATACGGTTTTATCATGCTATATAATGCTGATTGTCTGAACAACATCTTTTTCATTCCAAAGGAATGAATTGAATGCCAGAGGACTAAAGCTATGTGAGTTGCGCAGAAATCTTTCAAACTGTGGCAAAATTGCACATTTTAACAGTACTTTCCTGTTTGCAGTTGGGTGCCTGGCTTCCTTGCCACTGCTTGCACTTTGCTTACGGTTTACAGGCCTGTTTTGATGGGCTTTAATGCTATGAACAGCGCAGGTTTTAGTGAAGTATTCCTGACATCAATATTATGACTTAAGTACATGATGGTTACAAAATCAATCTATCAGACATTCAATGAACTGGATGAAGATCCAGTCCTAACATGGTAGACATACGGTGGGAATCCGCTGTTGAGAAAGTACAGCATTTAGCATGTCATTGGGAGCTCTAGATGGGATAAATATTTGCTTTGTGGAGGAGGGAACAGATTAAGTGGTATACGCTGAAGAAAAATTTATAGCAGCATATTTAGTTAAAAAAAAGCAACTAAACAACAAGCCTTTTCATAGTATTCAGACCTTTAAACACTGTACTTGTGAGATACTTTGAAGATGTGTAAACTTATGTTTGTGAACAGATATATGCGTGTAACTCATCCAAACAAATCAAAAGTATCTAAAGCGGAATATCTGAATTCTCCTAAAGTACACCCTCTGTTTCTCCCTGTACTTCATTAAGTACTTAGATGCACATGGTTTCAATTTTCCATTAAAAATTCTCATTTCCATATGATATCAAAGAGTGAGAAGGCTTTAAACTGAAAAATAAACATTCATAGACTGGAAGCCAAAACAATAATTAATGTCAGATGGTTAACTCCAATAAATCATTAGAATAAATTCTGTGAAATTACTGCAACTAAAACTGTCCTTTTGATACTCCAAGACATTTTGTGTTAGTATTAAAGAACAAAATTTAACCTATTTAATAGCAAACCTTCTTAGCCCAAAATGCAGACTTTGGAATAAGCTCCATAACCAATGTAATAATGTAAGCTTTTCATATTTGGCCAAATTTTATAATTTTAAATCAATTTGTTCCTTCTTGAATGGTTTTTGGGTATGGCGATTTAAACATTAGAAGTGGTTCTACCCAAGGAGGCGAAGAATCAGGGTAGTAGTATTTGCTCTGTTATTGTCAGGTGATATTTTTTTCGAAGTATAAACGTTGAGGTTTCCTGAGGTTCACTATAACAGTCCAGACATGGAAGTTTATGTGAAAATGGATGAGTCGGTTTCCCTGTCCAAAAAAGGATCCTCGCACCTGTATTTGGATGATTACAGGTAGAGCTCGCTGGCTCTAATTGTACAGTAAATACCATTTCCCAGACCCTAATGGTAGACAGACTACTTAGGAGACGCCAGTCTGTGATTTAGCTGTCGCCAGTCACCCCATGTTTTTTGTGAGACTAGTTGTGATGATGACATAGTTAAACCTGATTGAAAGCAAATCTCTGTATAAATTGCAATTTTTAATTTGTAAAAAATCAGATGTTTGAGTTGAGGAGTCATCTAATGAAACGGTTTAACTGTTTCTGTTACAATTAATGATTCAGTTTTTAAAAAGTATACCCAGATCTCGTGGATGTGAGTGTAATTGTAGCTGAAAGATCAAAGCCTGGGTAGCTGAGTGATGTTCCAGAAGAGAATTTACCACATAGCCATTTTCAGTACAGTTTCTGCCTCCTGCTGTTCCTATTTTCCCTCAAGCTAGCCATTGACTACCCCCTGTGCATCCCTGCTCGTAAAAAATGATTGAGGAAGTATTTGTCATGTATTTATGAGTGGGAAACATTGTGTGATAGGGAAAGGCATCTACTAGAACCAGAAAGATTGCCATTTTCTTTCATTCAGCTGCTCTGCCACAGCTTTAAATCCTCCGTTTATGCAACATAGCTTTTATATTTAAGAGCAGAATAAATGTTTTCTATGAAGGATGGTAACGGTAGGCTTTTGTCATTTGTGTGGTGCAAGCAGATGTAAATGATTAGAATATATTTTACTGTTAGATGCCACTTAATTTGTGATTTTTGTTATTATTTTGAGGGGTAGATGTTCATATTTGAAATGCAAGCCACATTTAGACTAGTCATTCAACTTGAAAAAGTTTATTTCTGAGCTTAATTCATAATATTGCTACAACAAAAGTAAGGTTAATGCAGGAAACGCTCAGCAGTAAAATGTTTTCATAAGACTTTTGCAACTATGAAAGTGTTTAAAACAGCAAAGGAGAGGAGAGGCTTTTTCATTGTGGGTAGAGAGGAAAACTAAAATTGTTTTACTGGGTCACTCTCTCAGAATTAATGAACATTTTAATTGTTAGTTAAAACACACTTACTTTTAAGTGCTAACATGTTATTTTTCAATCCAAGAAAAGAAGGAAACACTGTGAAAGATAGGACTATTGTGTGTCTGAGTAGGTGTATTGACCTTTTGAAAGATGTAAAAACTGGAAGAGCTCCAAGCAGTTACTTGCTGGTTTTAACAATGTTGAATTAGTCATTCAGTTGATTTATGATTAAGACCTAGCCCCTGAAGAGAAGCTGACACGGCAGCTGTGTTAGTCGCACTTGTGTTATGATCAGATGGCAGTAATCATGATGTTGTATGGGGGAATCCACTGAAACCATTCTTACTACGTATTGCTGTGCTCTAAATGAATACTTAAGCCCTTCTTTTAATAATTCCTAATGGTTTTTATATGGATCTAGTACCTTAACATGGTATACATGTATTCGAGGTTTACCATGAAAGTATTCTAAAGAAGCCTAGTAATTTTCAGTTAAAACTCTTTTCTGAGTCACAGGATGTCACATAAATCGGGGACGTGAGATTTATCAGCCCTTTACCTAATTAAAGGTTTACGTTTTGGTCTTGCTAAAGAGGGTGCTTTTAGCGGGTCATAATATGGATTCCAATTATGAAATATACTGAGCTAATTAATGAACGAATGTAGTGGACCATGCTTAGCATACTGTTCGGTTCAGTATTTTGGACTTACTCTTTGCAGTGAGCACCAGGAATACTGTAAGTGGCAAAGCTGCATAGACTGATCTTTTGACTCAACTTCTCGGGTCTAAACAAGAGAATTTTTTCATCCTATGCATAGACTGTAATTTAAAGACTTGATTATGCTGCTAAAGATTTTCTAATATTCGTAGCATCGTAACTAAGCCATCTGAGACTTGATATGGATTTTAGAACATTGTTTTCTCTGATATAATTTAGACTTGTTGAGTATCCAAATGTGCGTTAACATTCTTTTCAAGGGGTTGTTTCTCAAAATGTTATGGTAGACATTCTGTTAACAAAATTTAGCTGACTGTTGATGGGATAGGGTACCTTTCTTGAAGTATCTTACTCGTGTGTATTTAGAAAGGTGGCATATATGTCATAATAAATAACTTTCCCTGTTAATTTTTATAGCATTTTTAATGTTCTTAGGCTAGAAGAGGCATAATTAGATCAGATGAAAGGTCTGTCTTTTCTGGTATCACGTTTCTGACAGGCCACTAACAGATGTCCAGGGAAGATTATAGGAACACATTAAGCAGAGTGTATGCATCCAGCTTCTTGCAATCTGTTATTGTAGAAGTGACTAAGCCAGATATTATATACTTGTGGGTAATAATTTTTGACTGATTTTTATTCTATGAATTGAGCCATTGACCTTTTGAACCCAAGTATACTTTTGGCATCCCAATATCCTGGAGCAGGGACTTCCACAGTTTAACTATGTGCTATATGGAGAAGTACTTCCTTATGCTTGTTTTGGATCTGCCACATCATAATTTCATTTGATGCTCCTTAGATCTTGTAGTATGAGAGTGAATAATCCTTTTCTATTCATCTTTTCCATATTGCTTCAGATGTTCCAAATATTAAAAAAAAAAAGGGGGGTGGGGAAATCTGACGTGAAGAAAGAAATATCAAGGAAGACTCAATAGGCTTGAGTATGAATTAATCTGCTTTGCTCAGTCTTTCACTTTTAAACTACGTAGGAAAGTTATTATCTGGCGGTAAATGGAGACTTGGTGTTCTTGGTTGTATTTCTGTGGATACATGCCCAGTGATAGCATAGATCTAGTAGTTGCGTGTTCACCGTCTCAGCAAAAGAGCAAGGCAATGTCCTGTGCTGGTAGAGCAAGAGGATGGTGACAGAAGAAATGCTGTGCAGGTTTTCATGGCTTCAGTACATCTGTTAAAAACAAGAGAAGAAAACAAAACTTAAAAGAAACTCAACAACAAAAAGCCCCTATGCTCCCAGACCTCCCCTTCCACCCTTAAATAATGTCTGATTTTAGAGAAGTCCTGGAGATACTATTATGTACAGGCTCTTCTTAAATTGGTTAGCAAGAAATATTTGATCTCTATGTAAAAAAAAATTAGACTTCCTTAGTGTTTTCCCTGCATTATAGTTTGAGACCTTTCAAAAAGACATTTAAAAAACCTAAAGAAACAAAGATCCACAGAAATGGTAATATTAACGTGACATGCCTTGCAGCAAAACATGATTTAACAAGCAGTACAAGGATATGTATATTTAAGAATCTTAGTAAATAAATTAACGGGAAGTAAACTTAAGGGAAAGAACATCTGCAGGCCAGCTCCATCTCTTTTACAACTAGAAATATGGTGACTCAATAAAAGTGTGAAACATCTCCATCTTAGACCCACAGAAACACAATCTCCTTTTGCTGTCCAAGTTTCAGCCCTTTTCAAATGCTGTTTGAAATAGATGAACCTTGCAAATTTTGCTCAAAACAAAAAAGTTCCCATTTGGACCAAATATTTCAAAGTCTTTCCTCTTCTAAAAGGAGGGATACTGCTGTTAATGAACCTCTGCAGTGCAGAGACAAACAGAATTACATCACTTAGAGCAAACAGGTATTTGCAAATATCGGTGTATTAGTCACGTAGCAAGATACACGAGTGAGGGCAGAATGTAGTTTCCACTACCTTCAGTTTCTGAATTACATTTGTTTTCTGAATTACATTTAAGTGTATATTTAAATATACTACGGGTCATAGAGTCATGGATATTTAGGCAGATAAATTTTATTCTTATAAGTATATTTGAGGATGTATTTGAGGTAGAATTCTTTAAATCATAATTACAAGTTGTAATGCCATTGTGGTAATGAGATGTTTTCTTGACATAGCTGCTTAATGATTTTAAGTCTGTCTTCTGTGCAGACAGATGGGGAAAATTATATATTTTTAAATATGTTGCACTTTTTTTCCCTGCCTTACAACTGAAATGTTTTTTAAAAATATTAAAAGATTATTTGTATTATCTGTGTGTAAAAGGAGTTTTGGACACACAAGTTGTAAAGTCAGATACTCAAAATTAACAAGATTCAGGACTTCCTGTCGCACCTTTGCTGCCTGGTGGAGAGAGTACCTGACAGCGCAGATCGTTTTACCTAGAGGATGGCGTATGTTTTCCAGAGAGCACTCACCTACTGTAGTAGGGAATAGTGCATGCTGTTTGCTTAATAAACAGTTATTCTTTTTTATGTCTTATATAAATTAATTAATAAATACGAATTAATTTATCCTCCGTCAGCCTAATGGCTGTGTCTCTTCTTTCCAGCACCTTTGCCTGACGTTGACAGTTGCCTTCTTGTAGTCTTCTGTCTTACCAAATCTAGTGACTTTTCATTCGGTTGTTCTCTCTATCCCAAACTTTTTTCCCTACCATTTTCCTAGCTGTGTTCTCCATGGGTCTTTGCCAGATTGTCTCTCCCCCTCTTCTCTGATTTCATCCCATTCTTGCTGGCTTAGTTCCAGTCCAGTCCTTTGGTCTGGATGATTTCTTTCACCAGATTTCCTGCTTTGCTTTGCTTTCCTTTGCCTCCCCCTTTTGGGTCCCCCATCCGTTTGAACGTGAATGCACATTGTTTGGGTAGCAGCAGGTGTTGGGGACATGTCTCTAAGCACGGGGAAGATGGGTTCCTGTTCTCAGCTCCAGTGTGTAACCTCGCCCCAGACACAAAAACACCTTCCAGGAAAAGTCTAGTTTCACTCCAGTGCTCTGCTTGCACTCAGGTGCTGTGGGTTATAGAATGAGATTAAATGGCTGAGACTCCTCAGTGTTCAGTTTGAGCAGTGTTGCTACTGAGGACATGAATTTCTAATTGGGATGGACTTTTGCACAAGTGCGATGGTTTATCTCTGATACTGAGTTTGCTCTGTGCCAAACATAAAGTCTTGGATCCTGAGCATTAGGACAGTAATATTTTTCAAATAAAATGTTTCTGGGATGTTTTAAAAAATGGGCAATGCTGTATGGTGAAGCTGTTTTCAAAAACTTCAGTCTGGTTTCAGTCAAAAATTTCACCTGGTTACAACATGGCACTTATAAATAGCTAAAGTGTAGGTTGCGAAGTCAGGAAATAAAGCCTCAGTAATTTACTTAGGATATATTGAGTCTTGAAACTGGTAAAAAGGGGGTAGTGATGGAGGGGAACTTCCTGGTTTTTGGGAAGACCTGCCCTGGACAGATAAAGGTAACTTCAGGCTATTCTTACAACTCATCAAAGGCTGCAGACTGTAGAGAGCAGGATGAGCAGAGTAATGAAGAACAGTTTCTGCGACGTTGTGAGTGATACATGACAGCCCAGCGCACCACAACTCCCAACGCAGCCGTACCCCAGCGAGTCTCTTGTATTCCCTGAGAGCATCTGTGTGCATGGAGCTGATGATACTGTCAGAGTAACGCAAAAGAACTGTGTATTAACACTTCATATCAGTAAGGCTGTGCTGAGTGGAAGCAGCTATAAGGAGCTTTTCAGCTTCATTGCTGTGTATGATCCCTGTCCTACCAGCTGCATGTCATACCAAACCTCCTTTTGAACAATTCAGCTTTGCATCCTATCCTCTGTTCCTTTCCTTCTTCCCTCTCCAGATGCTCTTCTTGGTGTTTTTATTTTTTTTGGCTGTCATCACCATAATTTCCGAGCTGTTTATACACAATTCTGTGGGTGCAAGTTGCAATGTTGAACAACCGCAGCTTTGCGTTCGGATGTTCCACCAGTTTTCTGGTCAGCTTGTATAGTTCTACGAATTGCTACCTGCTAACGATGCTTTTTTTTTTTTTTTAATCCTCCATGGCAGTTCAGAGAATCAAGTGATTTGTGTGATATTTTATTTAAACACTTGGATTTTCACAGGCAAAATCTAAAGCAATAGATGCTAGCTTTCAACAAGTGAAAACTTAACTACTTATATAAAGTTATCCAAACCTGTGCAGGCTAAGAAGGGACATCTTTATTTGTATATACAGTCCAAACACTTTAGAAATGTTGTTTCTTCCTGATTTTCATTGCAGTTGTGACTTTCCAATAAATATTTTTGTCACCATTATAAACACATGCTATTTAAGATACATAGTACTAGGGGAGAGAATGTATAGATAACATGAGCAGTGAAGAGAGGGGCTTCCACAGAAAAATGGTATGTGGTGACATTTTCAAAGGCAATGATGTAAAATTTATTGCAAAATTATTGCAATGAGACACGTTCCCGATTCTGGATGCATTGTGAGGTCCAACATCCTTTTCAAACTTCAGTCTTTTTTAAAACCGAAGAATGCTTAAACTGCTCAGAAGCAAACCTGAGTTGCAGAGGTATGGCTGAGTATGGATTTCGTTACTGCGTAGTGGATATGGAGAAAGCAAAGACTAATAAATAACTGCTCTTCTTTCTTCCCAGTATGGTGTGTAAAGAGATTACTTCAATTTTCTGATACTTGCTTTCCACCGTTTGAGAAGCTTGTGCTTTATGCCTCTGTTTTCCTTACTGTTTCCCTAAAAGTGTTGGTGCTGGTGAAGTCGTAGACAAAATATTTTTGGGAAGTGTTCTCTACTTTAAAATCAAGTCACCTAACAAAAATATTGGTATTGTCTAGTATTTGCATATTTTTTTCTGGACTGGTATGAGTGATTTATCTCCTGAATGATGTCTGCAAAGAAGCTGTGTGTTCTGTCAGTCTTTTTCCAAGGCTTTCCAGATGTGCTTGGAGCGATTGAAGTGTATGTTTTATCTTGTTGTGGTCCCTTACTGAATGCTGCTGTCACAGACTTAGCTGGCTGAGCAACGTGCTGCTTGCTTGCCTGAATGCAGATTTCTTTGTTTTTTTGGCTCAATTCTTCTTTAGAATGCTTCCCTCTTATTTATTGTAGGTTAGAGCATAGCTTTTGACAATGCATAGTTTTATATAGTTTTACTGGCAACTAAATGAGTTTGGGAATTTTCAGTAGCTTAATATCTTTTTTTTCCACTCTGAAGTGAGATTTTTAGCTTCAGAGTGTCTTATCTTGTGTTTTTCGATTCAGATTAGCTTCGAGTTAGGAGAATATGCATCTCTCTCTCATAGTGCTCCAAGCCAGTGAAGTCTTAAACACTGAAATGAAAAAGGTGAAGGAAAACCAATGTTTTTCTCACTCATCTTTGTTACAGGGTGGAAGAAAGGGGAAGGGTAAGCAACTTAAGAACCCGCTTTTGTTTTGGGGACCAGATTCTGTAATGTACGATATGTTCTAGTCCAGGGTTGTTAGTCCTGAGCATCATCAACGCAACCTCATCGCCAGGTCCTCAGAGATTTTGGAGGAGACACAGGTACTACCCACTGCATCAGTGCTGTCATCTCTCTACAATATCATTACCTCAGAAGCAGATTTCAAATCCTACTTCCAATCGTAAATCGTTCAGTAGTGATTTCACTCTTACTCGTTTTAGAGTAAAGCAGTTTGACTGTTCTCATGTAAGCCTGTAGATGTTTGTTATATTTGTGTCAAAATCCCTTTCACGATTCCAGTACCTGATGAGAAACGTCATTACTAATGAAGAAGTAGAGCACTTTTTGTTTCCTTGCTCTTTTGTGTCCTGCATATTACAAGCACAGCCACCTTCACTGCAGTGATTTTTGGATGTAATAATATAGGTGAGAGAATGAGAAGGAAGTAAGGTGACATAATCTACTCACATTTCCCGGGGATAAAGGTTATTCTTTGATAGAAAATGAGTCTCTAAATCTACTTGGAGAAGGTGAGCTCTGTTCTGCTGCATTTTTCTGTTTATTGCTGACTTATAAAAATATTTCATGTCTCCTTTGTGATGCAAGTTACAAAGGTCCAATTACACTTCTCTCATTGCAGTTAAAATGCTATCTGCTAATATCCTGTAGCTGAATCAAGTTACCTTTTTCTGCATACTTGAACCTCAGGAGAATTTTGACAGGGAAAGAGGGGTAGAGACCGTTCTAGGTAAGCCATGGTTTGGTTTATGAGCTCAAAGAATAACTTGAATTTGTCCCATTAATGAGCAGGTCTTATCCTAGAAAGTATGATTTTATTTTTTTTTTTAAATAAAGGGGGGATTTGCCCCTTTTTTGCTTTACAGATCAGCTAATAGAGAATTGTGCAAGAGATTATTATTCTTGACGATAGTTTTTTATTCTTAAGTTCCTGTATATTAAGTTATTTATTATTATTTATTAATTAAGTGAGCCCTGTGGCTTTCAAAATGAATGGGCATTGTTAGCCTGTCTTTGTCAGCTGAACAACATAGAAACAGAAGTTGTGCATAGTCCATAAAGCAAATAAATTACTCTTTCAAATCAAGAGGAAAATAGATATTATGGGTATGTGTCCCCAGCTTTTAACATGTTGGGTCATTAGTATTATATCTGATGTGGCGTTTAAAAACAACCAGTTATTTTTGTGCGGTTCCCATTGAGAATTTGGAAGATGGAGAAGGCGGCTGTTAAATGACTGTAGGGAGGTGAGTGGCTGTGGTCTCGCTTGGTGTGATGGGAGCAATGCGAGTAGCTCCTTCTCTGTGTTAGGATCTGATACCTCCTTGCTGCTCGTAACTGGTGGTTTTTGAGAAGACAGACGGTCTTTCATTCTCCTGATAGACACATCAGTAGTTGTAATAACTGGCAGATGAGCTTTCATATTAGAATTTTTTTTAAGCAAAAACCCCGCTGATAATATTGCTTCCTATTCTGAAATAGCGAGAGAATTTCTTGTATTGCTTTTGCAACAACATCTGTATGGGGAAATTTGGATTGGGCATTGCAATCAGTATCACTATAATAGTGTCTTAAACAATGTACAAATTAGTAGTAACTTTCCTTTCATAATCTGTTACTCAGTAGTGTATCTGATTTGCAAACAAGTACATGTGTGTACCTCTAACATTCTGCTTATTGAATTTGTCTGTCTGGATCACGTCTTCAAAAATTTCCTGCTATCAATCACATGCTACAGAGTTCTGTTAATCTCTTTACGTTCTCATAGTTGAAATGAATTTTATTTCTCCTACCATTCTTTATCTCGCTGCAGTTGATATTTCAGATATTTATGGGGTCTGGGAACAATACTCATCTTGAAATTATTCTTCATGAATGGTCTGCAGCATCTCCATTCTCTGGGGGAATATTTTATGGATTATTGTTCTGTTTTCTACAAATAGGGGCAAAATGGGAACATCATCTAATCAAAAATAATTTATTATAAATAGAAAAATAATGTTTAAGAAGGAAGATTCTCGTATACACTTGGAAATACAGGCTGCTGTGGCTTTGGTACCCATTTTTCAAGTTTACTTTTGCTCTGAAGTAAATTCTTTGTTTCAGAATCGACAGAAATATTTTTCATTGATTATTTTCAAAATCTGATGCATTTTATTTGTTCTGTTTTGGTTTGTTTTTAAATAGTTTTCCTTTTAATTTTATGGTTATTTATAACTCAATTGTAAGTATTAAGTATATGGAAATATGTTTTCATTTAACTGCTTGCTTTTCCCAAGAAAGATCACTTACCTTCTACAGTTTTGGCAGAGTATTTTATTTTCACAACTTGCATTTCTTCTAATGACTAATACTAATGACTAATGTTCAAATGTTGATAGTCACTAGTTTTACAATGAATAGAACTATGTATCCTTGTTTTGAAACCAGGAATAGGTGCTTCTTCATGTTTAAGTTGGAGAGGAAAGTTCGTAGGTTACGTATATTGAATGGAAGAACTGTCACATGAGACATTTGGTATGGGTGTCTTATTATCCTTTATTACCAGTGCCTCACCTTAAATATTGTTACTTCGGAGAGAAGTTAAATAAAATAATGTTTGGGATTTACTGTGCTCTGGCAATAGTTTCTAAATCCTAAAGAGATGTTTTGAAGATAAATATTTGAAAGAGTAAGTGCATGTGCTGGTGTTGTATTTCATTGAGTTGAACAATGAAAATGCATTAGTCAGATGCACTGTATATCAGGTCTCACTCCTGTTCTTATGCACTGGCACAGTGTTACACTTCTGAAGTGAAAATGTATTTAAATCCAAACAAGTGGCTTTTATTTAAAAAAATAAAAGAAAACCTTACACCTAATACATTGAAAACTTGCACAATCTTGTCGATCTAAAACATGTGATGGTTCTTCCAGCTTATGTTTTATTTCAGAGGCTCATTAAATCCATACCTGTTTTTATTTAATAAAATCTTTGTGTCCCAGGATACTCAGATTAATGAAGTGTGCGTGCATGTGCATGCGTGTTCAGTTTCCCATAGGATTTTTTAAATTATTATTACTTAAAAATAACTTTATGGAGGGTAAATGTTTGTCTTTGGCTCCCTCTATCTGCCCGTCTCTACTTGTCTTTGTGAATTAATGCATTTTCATAACTCAATCCGCGAGATAGATTGGAATCAGCAGATAAGATGTCTGCAAATATTCCATATGGGCGTTTGGTAAAATAAATAAATAAAAATATGGTAAAGAGACATGAAGGACTAGTAAGGAATTTAGTCATTCAAGCTTAAAAAACAAGGTTAATGTCTTTGTGCTTAGACAGTATATTTCTGAAATTTTTTTCTGTTCCGGTCAAAGTCTAATTTCTGTATTAGGTTTTCCATAAAGCTACAGCTATATGCTCAAAAGTATATTAAATGGAAACATAGTTTTAGCTGCCTGTCTTGCAGTAGTGTGTGGTTGCGTGATAGCCTTTTGTTTCTGGTTTCTAGTTACGGTAGTGTCCTATTGACATAGAAGGTAACTGGATTGTTCTATTAGTGATTTCTGACAAACAGAAATGATTTGATATGCTGGAGCTATTTCTGACAGAAGATATAAAGTTTTGACAAACATGCATGGCACAGCAAGTGTCCAATTCTAAAGAGCAAAATAAATGCAAACCACCATTATGGGGAACACAAACAGCCTGAAAGCAAGTTATCAGTAAGCAAATAATTGTTGAACTGTTATGAATGGAATAGGATGTTGAAATAGGGCATGATTGGCTGATGTTACATATGTCCTTGATTACCTTCCTTGTGCTTTTATCCTAATAAGTGACATTCTTTGTATTCCCTTGGATGGCTAGACAGTCTGACACTGAAGAAGAATAAATATTGCATGTGGTACACATTAAGCTGTCATCTAGGACAGCATTTATAAAAAGTAACTAGAAAAATTCATAAGAAATTCTGCAGTGCTACAGTTTCCTGGCTCCAGTCATAATTGTCAAAGTTCTTGACACATTCAGGTCTTCTGAAATGATTTGGGTTTACAGTTACTTGGTGTATGAATAATTATTAAGGATTCATTTTCTCTGATGATGCAGACTGTTAATGTTAGTTCTCAAAATGTTGCATTTTCACTACAGGCCATGTAGCAATAATGAAGAAAAATACAAGTGTGGTGTATGTAGCTAGTCCTCTTGCAGAAGTCAGAACTGGGAGATGTATATGTATAAAATAAAAATAACTGGTAAAATTAAAAAACTGTTTTTCAAATGCCGTCTTTGAATCTTGGTGGAAAATCCGTTATGGTCATGCATTGTTACTATTATTCTACTTTGGAAATAGACCTGATTTTTTTGCATACAATGTCAGTCTTCTGTTTTTCTTCACTGACTTGAAATTAAGACTCAAAAGCAACATAGCAGGATATCATCCTCTCTGCAAGGGCAATGGAAAAAAACCCTTTTGAACTATCTAAGCTGATGAGTTAGTGTTTGAATGGCAATTATTTTAATCTTTAATTTTGAGAAGAGAGAAGTGTAGTAGTTACATTCCTCATACTCCGAAGTCTCTGAATTTCTGGTGCCAACTTGTATGTTGACCAAGAAATATTCAGTGGCTCCTTTGTTTTTCCCTGTATTTGTTTATTGCCGGACATAATACCGTGATACTCTCTGGAGTTTGACACAAAATTTCACTATAAATATTTTGAAGGATTTTTACAGCTCTATCACTGGCTGTGTCAGTGGAGTTTTCTCACTGTATACTGTTCTCATGGTACCTGGTTTTGCTCCATATGAAAGTGCAGCCTTCTTCCGTTTGTGGGTACATGTCTCTCCATTTATGACAGTATTGTCTAACTCATGGGATCACTTTTTATTATTATTTTACTGAATTAAGAATACCCCATAAGGAAAAATAGCTTGTTACCACCTCATCAAGTTACTTAAGGAGTAACATAATTTTATAGGTGACATTGTGCTTATTGTCATCCCTCTTCCAAGTAGCCTATAACTTACAAGACATCATTGTAAGTAGCTTGGAATGGGAAAATAGAGCCATTGGCTCGTTCATAAATTTGCATTTAATGTTAATTGAAAAGCCTTAACATAGTTCTTAGAACAGTGTTGGAAAAAATGTGTATTCATGGGAAGAGATAAAGTAGAAACACCTGTTTAGGTTGGAGAAAGTTTTCTCCAAGTATAACACTGCTCAAATGTTACAGGTAACTGTTAACTCTGTAGACCACTACAGAGCACAAAATATTTGCCCAACTGGTAAATTGAACTGTAAGTCCCACTGTGGGAAATTGCTTTGCTGTGCTCCAAACAGCAGTTATCTTAGTAATTGTACCTGAATTCTTTGTGGCTAATAGACAGTTGATGGCCTTCTTACCATGACGGAATTATTTTATTGCAATATTATTAATTGTAAAAATTTCAGGTAAGATGTGTTCATGTAGTTTAAGATGGGTTTGAGTATGATTTTTAATTGCTGCTCTGAGAACACCGGTTTTTGAGTTGAGAATGTGCATAACCCCACATTTCACATTCTAAACTGTCGCTCGCAACAAGGAGCTTATCAGAGCAAATTGTCTAGTCCATCCCCTTCCTCACTCAAAACCTAATGACCCTTTATCATCATGGTTTAGATTGCTGGACACAGATGTGAGAAAATACAAGTAATCTACAGGTAACTACAGTAGCTGCACTGATGTTCTCAGAGAACTGACTGCTGGGAAGATAAAAAGCTTCCCACAGAGCCTGTGACTTTCCAGCAGCAAAGCACATCATGAGCTCATACATGAAGTTTTATTTGCTGAAGATTCACAATAAGATGCATTAGGACATTCAGCAGGGTCCCTTCTTAGATGAGCACAAGAATTCAGTGAGGTTGTTAGTTGATGCACTAGTGCATGGCTTCACACTAAAACTAGAAAGTCCAACAATACCAATAATGTTGCTTTTTGAGAACATCACAAACTACAGCTGGAATATGATATTGATGTTAACGTAGTTTGTTCATTGATAGTAAATGATCTAATGTCATTGGACTCTTTTTTTTTCTTGTTATGGAAAGTATTCAGGCGGGAAGCAAATATTCTGTAGAAAAAAAGCTGCTGGTGGTTGAAATAGCAGTACATGCTAGATACGAAGGTAGAAAGAAAGTCTTATATGAAAATAACTTGTGTATGATTAATTACCATCTTGTTTCTCAGCATTTTTTGTCGTAATCATGAAGTAGATCTAAAAATATTTGTGTGTGTGATTGGATTCTTTGCTGAGGAATGGGGAGGAAATAAAATATTTTTTCAGGTAAATTTCACATACTTTAAGGTTAAGTAGGTAATGATCTTTTTTACTATTTTTTTAAATGTTTTTTTTTTTTTGTAATTCAAGAAGCCGCTGTAATACAGTTTTTATTTTTAGTGATTCAGTAAGGTTGAAATGTATCTATTAAACCAGATGGGAATGATCAATGTGAATCAGTCTGTCTGCACTTTTGTTCTCTTCTAAAGTAACTTAAGCATAATTACGTACGTAGAAAAATGAATTTGGATGCTGAAATGCTTTTTTTTCCTCCCATTTTTTTAATCATCTGTAAGTTTTGGGTTTGTGCGGAGAGAGATAACATGGCATGAGAGATAAAGGTCCTCCAGAAATGAGGATCCACAGAGAGTGGTATTAATTATTGAGGAGGCAATAAGCATTACAGGGGTGGTCTTTACAGAAGATGCTAATCCTACAAAAAGCCTAAAGCCCAAGCCAAACAAAAACTCTGAACAGCCTCCTCCCACCCAGAAAAAAAAAAAAATCCCACAAACAACACCCCCCCATGCCCCCCCCCATCTCTGGTAGCGCGAATGTAACAACTTATGTGTGTTTTTTTAACTTAAGTCCTTCCACTCCCTTCCATCGCCCCCAAGGCTTCTGTGTGCTGTTACTGGTCTTGGGGAGTTGCTCCATCGGGATATGGTGCTGCTGGTGGTGGACCTTTGAGCAGGAGCAGGCAGGGCTGGCTGGAAGGCTGTGGCTCTCGGGCTGAGCCAGTGACCATAGCAGCAGCCTCCTTAATTTTCTGTTCTATTGTTGATCCTCCACGTGAGGAAGCTACAAGACACTGTGAAAACTCTATACTCTTTGCTCTCCATTATTGCCATTTGCCTCTGTTCCACTTTTTTAGGCTCATTTTCCAGCTTATGCCGATCTAAATGGTAACAAGCAGAACTCCGTACTCCGTATTGCAGAGCCCAACAGACACTTTCTAAGAAATTCTTCTCAGTGATTTCACATACCTTTTGGTTCACAGTAAAGACATGGAGAAATATTTCCTCTTTTTCACTAGCAAATAGGAGCTACAGGAGAAGGGATGTATATTCTCTTGTTCTATTTTGTCTTTTGATTGAGAAAGACAAAAGAAGTAAAGGGGTATACATATTGTAAGATTGATTCTGCCCCCCCTTCTTTTTCTAATCTTGAGATTAATTATAATGAAATCCATGTACAAATTGCAGAAAACGCTCGATATATCCTTTTTATGATATATACTGTGTTTCAAATTCTGTAGTGGCTTTAATTCTCAACTACAGTAGAGATACGGAAAACCAGAAAAAAATGTTGGCTGTTACAAAGTTTTGTTTGAGCTTTTTAAACTGAGTGATTAGCAGAAATAATGACCCTGTCAGCCTTAATCACATTAAAATGTGGTTAACATCATTTAATTTTTTCCACTTAATATGCGAAAATTTCCAGTAGATTTGCAGTGAAGGCCATTGAAATTCCATTAGAACAAGAATAAAAATTTCAGGCATCATTTATTCAGAGAGGGTATAAAGGTCTCGACTGAAAACTGCTGAATCTTTCTATTAGGGAAACTATGAATCATTGCATTGAGCAGTACCTTCAGCTTCTATAGTACTGAATCTGGGTTGCTTCGGAATGAATGGAAGACATTTGTAGTGTGGTGCTTTTCTGAGGATCGCAGCATATAAGTTTTGCACAAATTCAGTAGGTGCTTTCTCTGTGAAGGATTATTACATAGTATTTTAAAACTGCTGAAGAGCTGGGGAAATACTTCTGCTTTAGGCATCTCCTCGCTGTGAAGTTCCATGCTTTACATTATTTTCATTAAAACATTAAAAATGTATCCTCTTTCTGATCGATATGTCACGCATAGTTGTGGTTTCTTTGTTGACAAATAGCAAAATGAGGATCTGTGCAGCTATGACTAGAATATTAAGTCACGTCAAGTCTCCTGCACTCTTGGCGTTTCTTGTTGCTCCACAGGTACGTACCAAAAGTACAGCACACAGTAACTATATGACCACGCTAGAGAAACTATCGACTGCATCTTTTTCTGAGAGAAATTTCTCTTTCTAGGAAAGATGGAATGTTACTGTGTTTCAGTCTGCTCTATTTAGGTTCCCATTTTTTATCCTTTGCCTGTATTGGGAGAAGGTTTCATCTGGTAAGCGGAGGCACTAGAAATACAACTGTATCTTCTCTGCTTTTCTAGACTCTAATGAAGGACTTGTATTGAATACTTCTTTAAAACAAATATTACTGTATGTATCTGGTAAGATATAATAACTTTATTGAATTGGGTTTTTTTTGTCTCTGGTACTCCAGTAACTACACAGTGGAATGGGTTTTTTTTGTTTGTTTTTTAAATTGGTATTTTATTCCTGTCATTTCAGCCTATCACATAATTACTTTGTCCTCTTTCTAGTGGGAAAAGTCATTCAAATGCATTGGATTTGTGCAGAACACAAATTTTAAAACTTCACTATTTATATGATTTATTTTTTTAAACAACATAAGAAAGTGCTGTGGTAAATATTTAATGTAGAGCTAAACGCTGTGAGATGCACAGCGGCTAAGGAATTTTTCTTTGAAATAGCTGTTACTAAACTTAGGAATTGAGCAGACCTAACAGGAATTTGGAAGTGCCTCTGATCCAGATGTACCTCTCTACGTTGAGAAACGAAGGAAACTGAGTAGGAGGTGGGTCCCTGGCCAGGACCAGACCTGTTAACCCCGCAAATGAGATAAAAGGAAGTAGGAGTGTGGGAGTGACCAAAAGCTAGGGCAGGCGGGAGGGGCGAATGGAGTGAAGAGGTGTGAGTTTTGAGGGCCGCGTTTGGAAGCATCTTGCTGAAGACCTGTTGGACCAGGATGGAAAGCTTTGAAGACTAGAGAATGACACTGGGAAAAGAAACCAGAGTGAGCAACAGAATGCAAAGAACTGTTGATGGGATGGAAAAGTGGCTGTATTTTAGGAAGAAGGGTCAGAAGAGACTGTACTCACTAGGTTTTTCTCCTCACAAAACACAGCATGAAATTCATTTTGTTTCTCTGCTCTTAGCAAGTATCTGTGACATCTTATAGCAGAACACCTCACCTCTCCTCACATTCTGGTCTGCTGAGGGGCAAATGCTCACTGTAGCTCCATTAGCTCAAAGATAGGTTTGTGTAATGGGTATGTGATGAGTACATTCAGTTTAGAATTGAGCAGGTCTATTGTTTTTTTTCTAGAAATTGGGAATTATGTACAGCTATATTAAGTGACTTAATGTTGTAATGGAAAACACTTCAAAGTCAGGAAACGTCGGAATGAAGGTTGCGAATGCATTTCAGAATCCATGCCCTGCCCCACAGGGTTGTCTACTCCTGGGTGTACCCAATGACTCCCTTTCCTTTACAGCCAACCTTATCTCGCTCCGTGCCAAGGAGAAGCTTGTGCTTGAGGATGCAGTAGGGCTCTGTAGGATAGGAGACCTCTGGTGATGGGATTCCCTTCCTCTGAAGCAAAACTTTATACTGATGTGGAACTGGAGGAGGACAAGGAACGGCTTTATGTTAAAGGCCTGGAGATTTGGTGATGGAGAACTGGATTTTACTTCTGTCTCTCTTAGATTTCTGTTTGTGATGCCAAGTAAAGAAATTCCATTACAATTTTCACACATTTTAAAACAATCATGTTCCTAACTTACTTCATTTGACTAATTAGGGTAATGAAGTCCAGTGTTCTCATTAGTGTTATTTTTAAAAATGTGTACCTTGCCCAGATTTTGAAATGGATTACTGCCAAACTGTGATACAAGTCCCGCAGCCACCTCTTCTGCCTTGTCCATGCTCTCCTCGTGAGTAGTACTGGTAACTATACATGGTATTATGGGCTACTTTTGACTTTTATTACATTTTATTTTGGAAGAGCAGAACTCATGAAGTCTAATTTTCCAAGAGTTTGAGTCTTGTTTCCTTACAATGGTGATTCTTAATTTATATTCATTCTTTAAAAAGCAGTGACATAGTGCAGTGAACAGCAGGTAGCATCATATTCTGTGGCTCGGGAGGACTTTTTGCATGATGATCACTCTGCCAGCCTGTTCCTGCTGGTCAGCTGGCTCGCTCCAGCCAAGTCGACTATGTGGTGTTTGAGTTCTTTGTGGCTTTTCCCCAGTGGAAGCATTGGTTTTTACAAAACGTGTAGGAACTTGATTTGTATGAGATTGAGACCTCTTTGTCTCCCTTTTGCATTTCTGCGTAGCCTTTATGTACTTCTGAATTCACAAAGTATAGTGCTTCCTTGTAACTATATGGTAATCCCTAAATTACTGTAATCCCTCCTCTGCATTCAGTAGAGAACCAGTTATTGTTGGTAGCTACACAGTATAATGACTTTCATAAATTAATTAAGGTGTTTTTTTTTAACGGTAGCTGATTGTTTTGCACTTAGTATTGGGAGGCTGTTCACAGAACCTCGCTGCTGCCTTGGGTTGAAAATGTTCTGCTAATTTCCAGCCTACATTTTTCCATGGCTGGTTTATTTCATTGATGGTTCTGGCAGCTTTGTCCTGTAGATTAAATAGTATCTTATCTAATTGGTGTTTACCTCTGGTACTTATTTAAAGCAGGCATTATCAATTTTCTCTCTGTCATTTACATGAGGTTCCCATTCCTCTGATAATCTTAGACCTGTTGTGAATTTAGCTGACCATGTGGTACTCCACATGCTTTCATGAATACTTCATGTGCAGATGTAATGCGTCCTGTTAAAAGAAGGGAAGCATTTCCAGTAGGATCTGTAGATTACGTTTGCCTTTTCCCTGTTGCATCGTCTTGGTGGCTCAGAGTTGCTCTGAAGAAGACTAACCCATCGTGATCCCCCTCTGTGTCACTTCCAATCGGTGATGACAATGTCTTTGAGGACGACGACGTCGCCTGCTCTTGTATCAAACGTAAACTTTGCATGCAACTAATGTTTGTGTCAAGGTCATTAATGTATTTAAACAGGATCAGTCCTAAGTTTGAGCCTTGATTAACTTGATTAACAGTATCCTTAAACACCAATTTGTTCTCCTGTTAACAGATCCGGTGCATTACTCAGTACATGCTCTGTACAAATCCACTTTCTGCTCTTCTTCAGCTGAATGAACAGTTTCACACACAGCACACTATCAAATACTTTATAGGTGTATTTCTCCTGCGTGGAAAATCATATGTTATATCAATGAGAGAATAAATTTATCAGGGCATGTTTTATTTTTTCTTTTAAACCAAATTACTTTGTGTTTGCCAAGGTTATTTTCTGTGATCGTTTCTTCTTTGATGGTGTCATTACTCAACCAAACTAAGTCTAAAATAGCATTGTATCTGTTGACTAAGTGACTTCTTTGGTGGAGAAATGGATAGACTGTCATGTCCCAGAATAGCTGCCTACTACAATTTTTTTTAAGTATTTTTCCTTTGGCTAAGTCTGCTTTTAACTATGTATTACTTACTAAGGCTCTTGCCAGTTGAGCAGGCCTTTTCCAAATTTAAGTTCTGCGGCATTTCTAAAATAGAAGAAGAATCCATTTGAACATTAAAACAGGAATGGGGCTTTTCTTACAGCTCATGTGCTAAAAGAGTGTAAGTGATTGCTTTAAGCAAATAAACAGTGTTTCTAAAGGTAAGAAAACATCTGGATGCAAGTTGAATAATTCACAACTTCACTATCGCTTTGTGTGTATGTAGTATAATCTTCAGTTGCATGATGGGGTGAAGTCTTTTCAACCGCTGTTTTGGATAGAAAGGATGAATGTAGAGAAAGTAGAAATCATTTTATAGAGGCTGTTAGAAGTCTAGATCTTTTTTTTTTTTTTACTTGGAAGCTGATTAATGTTTTAAATTATTTTTTAAAGACAATGCACATTTATGTCATAGTCTTTTCCCTTTTTCGGTGTAACTGTAGATCAGACCCCACGTTCCTTATAGTATATCCCGTGCATATTTGAACTACTTTGAAAAAGTGAAATGATGTGATGTTTAGCTACAGAGAAATGTCAAAAACAATGCATTTATATGATATGAAAGATTTGCAAGCGCAAGCTAGCAATTGATAGTAATATTATAATTAGCTCTTTATACAGCCTGTTTTTTATTCATGAACATTTTCATTTATGTTGACAACTATCATGTATGCCACCTCACATGGTGCCTTTTCGTTACTGAGAGGAGACTGAACATGAATTAGTATGTTTTTGGGCTTACGTTCTGACTTTCTATTGAAAAATGTTTTTTGGACCAAGTCGTAATAATTAAAGTAGCTTGCATTTTATGTTTGGCGTTTTGATCCTGTTGTTGTTAGTGCTTGTTACCACAGAGCACTGTAACTTCAAGGTGGAACTTCTTTCCACTCAAATAATTTTTGTTGTTAAAATTGCTGGGGACGTTGAATGCATCCTAATTCCATAATCAATAAGAAAATGAAGATAGGTAAACTCGTAGTTTTATAATAAATCAAATTTTAGTTTTGTGTTTGCAAATAAAAATGTTTTGTGCACACCCACCCAGAGAATAAGGGTATTTATTTCTGACAGAAATTTACTTTGTCATTCCATTTTCAGCCATAAAAATCTTCGTGTCTAACAGATCCTTTACAGTCCGTCAGATAAATGGAGCATAATTTCAGACACCGATACAGATACTTATTCCTGCTTCTGAAAAAAAATCAAAGTTAGTGTTCCCCTAGGACAAGTATGTTTTAGTAGATGATTCAGATATTGTTAATTTTTTTTCTCATTTCACCATAGTTTAGACAGGTAAACAGACTGTGTCTGTAGAATGGAACATTTTTATGACAGCTTTTCAAATTAGTGAAGTGGGTTTCATACAAAGCATCTCTGCACACTGTGAAAATCCTGAACTCATTTAGTGTTTTACTTGGACATGGTCACGTTCATATGACAGTAGAGTGTATGCTATTGTATTTATTAGGCAGTATTTTGGGGAAATATATCAGCGGGATGTAAGACTGAGGCACACCACATAATTTTACATAAGCACCGTAGGCACTTAAGGTCAGGGTTAGTTTCTAAAGCAGCCTATGAAGAGAGGAGAGAGAAGATGCTTTAAGAAGAAAGTGAGAACAGGAGCCCTAATTTAAGTGCTCTGAATTGTCCTCAGAAGAGCCTCCTGCTTCATTAACTATATAGGGAGCAGAGCGAGATACGCTATCTAAATCAGGTGTCTGAAATTAAGCCTTGTATTCTTTGAGTTGCTGTAGTTTGCACATTAACCCTTCAACTAAACTCTTTCATTGTTATACTGAGAGCTTAGATGGTGTTCTTTCTCTGGATTAATATCAAAGCTAATTTCTGATTTATTGAGTAGCATATTCCAGCGTAATAACAAATTTGATCTTTTCTTCATCAAACACGCCCCACCTCCCCCAACCTTTGCTACTATCACCAGCTTCTATGGTTCTTACTTCTAGTCTCGTTAAAATTGTTTCTTAAAACGTCGCTCATAGTATCGTGTGATCACAAAATGTTAGTAGTTGGTAATGGTCCAAGGGGGCAGGGGGAATAAGCAAGGTTTATTATTTTAAATGTAATGCTGCTCTTGTGGTACTGTTTGACTCTTGCAATTTTAATACTTTCATAGTTTTTAACAACTGATGGAGGGAGGAAGAGGGCGTTCATGTCAATTCCGTGCTCTGGAGAGATTCCACAATTAAGATCACACAGACTAATTCTGGAGAGGCGAGGAAGGCGTCTCCCTCTTACCATGTGTGAGCAGGAGAAGATATTTCATTAAGAGTACTGGGGGGGAATATTCTGACCCACTTCGTTTAGGTTTCATTAAATTGTTGTGTGACATTAGTGAAAGCTAAAACTAAAACATATTGTAGTCTGCATTTGTGTTATTAGTATATATTTATTTCATTACACAGGAGTTTTATGTAGATCATATTTTTTTGTTTGGGAGTATGGCCTTGTATTTGCTTGTGTACACACAGTACATAGAAGAATCAAAGAATATAAATTTTAAATGGTGTTGTCCACTGTGCATTTCATGTAAAGTTTCTGTTGTTAAGGCATCACCTGTTTTTTTGATCAAATAGTCTATTTATTGATGGCTTATAATTTTTTATAGGATTACAGAGTTGAGACTTTGCTGTAATAGCATTTATATGAATTTTTCTACTTTTTTTGTATAGGACCGTTAAGAATACAATTTTCCATGTGACATAAGAAACCACGTCAAGAGACGAAAGTTGAAATTATCATGCCATAGTGTAAACCTGATTATGGAATAGGGACTCTTTCTACTGATCTGTAGTAGTGTCTCATCAGTCTTGTGACTGAGATTTGCTCCTTCTGCTATAATTTATGGACAAGCATCTGTTAAATTATTTTGTTAGTTTTCAAGATAACCTTTCACAACTCTGCGGTTTATAAATGATAGCAGAAAGAACAACAAGATGTGACTTTCCAAAATCATCTTTTCTGTCCAAAGTATGTGTGCTGCAAGTGGAGCCCGGTGTGCCTGTAACTACGGAACATAACGTACACGATTTGTTGCAGGCTGCGTTGTTATGCAGTTTCATCAATAGTTCAGTCTTGACTGTGCTTGATCCTTGCTGACAGCAACAGCCATGTCTTTTTTTTTTTTTGTCTTTTTTTTGTCTTTTTTTTTTTCCTCGTGTTAAGACAGAATTAATTTTTGGAATTGGCAGACCAAGGAAAACGAGAGACTGTAAGCCTTTCATGTACCAGCAGGTGCTACAGCAGCAGTGTAGTACTGTTTTCATTATTACTCAACTCGTAATTGTTTTTGATCACTTTAATGGGGACCATAATTTGGATAAAGAGATATTACTGAAGTCTTGAAAATTAGATCAGAAATGAATGCCTTAAAAATGGATTTCGAGATCTTTATTCTTCATGAATGATGTGTCTTACAAATGTTTAAAATAGGGCTACCTCAACTGACCTTTTGTTAAATGGAATTCGCTTTATAAGGGACTGAAAAATCTTTTCTTACTGGGAGCTTTCTATTGATTAGCAGAAAAAGTCATTCTGGATTATTTTACCTCTTTCTCTCTGTCTTTCTGCCATTTTGATACTTTTTAATTCAAACTTGGTTGCAGGTCATCAACAGGATTTTTCTGTTATGCATGCTTTATTCCTCCTAGTTGTAAAAGTATTTTGTCCATTAAATACTGTCTGTGTGGTACTTTATTACTTACTACAGGTAATATCATGTTCTCTGCTGTTATTTCTTTCACAGTTCCAACATCTTGCAAACCCAAAACAGCTAAACAAGTTTCACGTCAGTTAAGTCAAATCTTTGTATGAGATACGTTCACAAAGTGGTCAGCAGTATGAAGTTGTAAGTGAGGTGTTATGTCCTTCTGTGTTTTTAACAAACCATTGAACAGTGAATATCTCCAAGTAGCTTTCTAGACCAAATAAACTGAGAACTCTATGCTACTACCCATATTATGTTAGACAATTTGTTAACAGAATTATATCTTGAGGACATGAAGTGTTTTCATATGAATTTCCAGAATATTTTCCCCCTGTCAACTAATGCTGTTTTCTGCCTTGAAGAGTTTATTTTTAAGTGATCTCATATGGGATAATTTTTACTCAGGAGTCATGCCATACGCAAGCATTCTCCAACAATAAATATCAAAATTCCTGATTGAACTTGGCTTCATGGCATTGCTCTCTTTCGGGTGGTAAGCTAACTTAAGGCACTCCCATCCTCAACAGTCTTCACCTGTTCCTCCACCACCCTTCAGTTACATTGGCACAACCAGTTGTAAGGATACATGGGAAAGTGAATTAGTTCAGCTTAAAAGAAAATGGGTGGGGAGGGGGAGTATGAAAGAAATAAATTCTCCTTCCCAAAACTGCTTTTTGGCAGATTGTTTTTGTTGGTGAACAGTATGAATACGCCTGCAGGGAGTGCTGGTAGAGTCTCCGCTCCATGTGCCGCTGGTAGCAGAAAAGCAAGTGTAACATCTGGGTGGATAAGGAAGGGGGTGAGAAGCTCATGTCCAGTTTATGAAAATGTTTCTTTAGAATCTGGGATGCAACAGGAACTAAAATAGTAGGTGCAATACTGGTCCCCCATCTAACGAATGATTTTGCAGAATTATAGGGAATTTAAGATAATGGCCGTGACAGATCAAGACCCTGGAAAAACTTGCTTTGACGCACATGAGGCAGAGAGCCTGGGATTACTTACATTTCAAAGGAGAATGTTAAGGAAAGTTATAAACCCATCTGTGATAAATGGCAAATGACAGTGTTGATCAGGAACTTCTATTCTTCTTTTCTTGATACAGTATCAGTTGAAATTTCGATGAAGTTACACAGTGTGAAATCCAGATCTGGTAGAACAGAATACCTATTCTGTCATAAGATTCCTGAGATCATGGCATGTGTCTCAAGTCCCCAAAAATGTTGTGGGAAAGACTTTTAAGGACTATTCCACTGCATGTTTCAAGGCTCAAGTCAATATGTGTTGGAGATGTGAGTGACATCTAACACGAGAGACAGGTTCTCCGCATCTCTTGTAACGTTCATCTGGATGCAGTGACTGAATACTGGAGGGGATACAAACATCAGACTCCAGGAAGGTATTGAGGAACTTAAAGCATTCAGGATGCACTGGATAAAGGAAATTCTGAGTTCCTGAAGCTCTTATCGTGAGGGGCTGAGAGGAGGCTCCTGGGCAGGGAGCAGCCCAGCGTGGGCGGGCAGCACTTTTGTTCTGAAGCGTTGCTAGAAAGTATTTGCAGGTGACGGGTGGGGGTTGGGAAAGGGCCGTTTGAAATCTAAGGATTGCTGTGTTCCTCCTGGCCATTTGGGAGCAGGGAATAAAAAAATAAATTTGTAAATGGCACTGACAGTGTGAAACAGGATTGCCTAGGTCAGTAACAGGTATTCTGCAAACCTGTAGATTTGTTGTCTTCATAAAATGCAAACTATGATGGTGGGGAAGAAAGTACCTTTTTATTCTTTAATGTTTTCCTATTTAGTCTTCCTTTCCCTTTATGTAGTGCAAGAAGAAAGGGATACCCTGAAAAAGGCAGGTAGCAGTAAGAGTTGCAGCAAGTTAATCTGTTACAGCACAGTGCAGCCGGTGCTTCCTGTTCTTAACTGACCTATTTTGTGATACGAAATTATTATATACGTTAGTATCATAATTTTCACCATTCCATTCTTAGTTGATTGTATTGATTTGGAATGAAAACTTATTGAGGCTGTGAATGTTTCTTATTTATATAAGAATACACATACATATACATCTATATATATGTACTGCACTGAGGACAGTGGGACCTGATCTTTGTGGAGTCTGTCCGTGCTAACAGAAGGGAAGGACATCGCTTACGAACCATATCACGTGCTACTGGTGCTTAGGTAAATTAGATCTTCCTCTCCCATCCCACCAAATCAACTAAATCTAGTGGTACTCATAGTAGAATGTTTTGGGACCTGGGGAAAAAAAAAACAAACAAAAAAGTAAATCATTGCCTAATTTTTTGGCAATGCCTATCATTTTAGATAACTTGTGGATAATGGGTGAGGCTTCAAAAGACAAGAGAAAGCCACAAAGAGGAAAGAAGAAACAAGACATTTTTAAGTCAATGAATTTTCCTTTAATTTCAAGAAAAACGGAACAATTCAACTGTTTTTAATCACCTAGAAGCAACCCAGTTGTCTTCACAAATTCATGTTGGCTATTACTTGTCTAAATTGTCAGATGGCTCTAATATTTGGTTTGTCATAAATTTAATGGTCTTGCATATAGTGAAAAAATATACTTTACTACATATTGGGATTTTATTAAGCCTTTAAAGGTTTCAGTGCCATACAGTATTCTCATAAACAAGTTAGGAAGTATTGGCTAGATGGAAATTACTGGAAGTTGAGCATGCAAGACTGGTTGGAAGATAATACACAGAGCATAGTTATCAGTGGTTCACTTTCCAAATGGAAGAATATCTCATTATGAGATCTGCAGAAGCGGCTGCTGATTGAATACTGTTACGTATTTCCATTAATGAGCTGGATGATGAGCATTCTTGTTAAATCTGTAGATGACCCCAAACTAGGAGATGTCCAGGTGTATGTATAGAACAAAATTAGAATTTAGGAGCATCTCGAGAAACAGAATAAATCATTAGGGAAAAAAAGAGCTAGGGTGCAACTTCTGAGAAGTATTTTATGCAGGAATAATCAACTATGCAAATATAGTATTAAAAACAGCTAGTCAAGCAGGGTCATACAATAAGTTATAAACTGAGCATGAGATAGTGGTGCAGTGCTGTCACCAAAAAAGCAAATGCTATAATGGGTTTTATAAACAGGAGAATCACCTGAAAAATTTGTGAGTTAATCCTCTAGCTATTTTTAATGCTTATAAGACATTATTATTGAGAGCTCTAAGGAGTACATTAGGTACTGTGTGCTTCCAGGAACTTTTAGACCCATCGGAGAGAGTCCAGGAAAGGTTCAAAGTTAGAAAAAATACGTGGCTTACAAAGAAAACTCAAAATAAAAAAGAAAGACTTCAATTTTTTAAGTATGTAAAATGCTGCTCTAAAGAAATAGGTAGTGTGTGTTCCCAGTCCATGGTGTATAGGCTCAGTTAAATTGATGCATTTAAATTGAAATAAAGGTGGCTTAGGCTACACATGTGGGAAACTTCTCAACAGTGGGGAACAAAGGACTAAACAGATTGAGTTTGGAAGGTTTAAAAAATCTGGGGTTGATTAGAAGTGCCAAGGAGAAGAGCCTGTTGGAATTGCTAGGTCCTCTTGTTCTCACTCTTATCTGTAGATCTTTTTTTTCAGTCTTTTGTATGTTTTGATCGCTTAGTTTGATCTTATCTCGTTATCTACATTTGTTTCTTTCCTTCTTGTGGTGCTGCCTGGTATTTTCTTCTTCCGTGCCATGCTGTTTTGTTTCTGCTGATTTCCCCTCGTTTGGGTGTAGAACAGAAAAACAGTTGTTTCTCTTCCATGAGTTAGATGAGGGTTTTTTTGGTCTTGCTTGCACAAAAGCGTACTTTGACAGATCACCTTTCTTCTCAAGGGTCAGTTTTTCAGATCATCTTGTCTTGCAGGTGTCCACTGAGCTTAAGTTCTCTCTGCAGCTTCTCTCTTCCATCGCTACTTCTGATTTCCATCTGAACTCTGTCTCTGTTCCCAGCTGGATCTCTCATGTGGAACTGTCAAATACCGATTTGTAGTTAATGTACATTCTGCAACTTTTGTACCTCTTTATTTTGGTTGTCTGCAGGTTTGGGTTTCTCCTGCCTCAAGAACCATCACCATTTTAGAGTGAAGGCCCTGCCTTCTGCACAGCTCCCCTTTCTGGTGCTTTTTGCTCATTGGCCTTCTCAGCAAGAGCCCCCATTTTTAAGCCTTTCTCCAAGGCCTGTTCTGCATCCTGATTTAATAGCAGGAGGTAACTCTGGTAGTTGTCCTGATCCTTCTACACATGAAGTCACTAGCTTCTTTTGTGTACTTTTTCCTTGTCGGGCTGATGGAAAGTTAAAAACTGGAATGGCCTTAAATGATGCCTTCGTCATACTTCGGAATCTAGTAGTGGCAAGAAAACATCTTGGTCTTGACAGCTTTTCTGAGTTAGTAGTAGATATGCTGATATGCTTTTGTCCTTCCTTATCTCCGTATCAGCCAACGGTAACAGTGTTAGGTGGGAGCGAGCATCTTAATCCCTCTTGGCTGTTTTCCCTGGCCAGAATTTTGAGTGCTGCCTTCGCTTGCAAGTTGTTCAGATCTGTTTTTGTTTTCAATTCTCAATCTGTTTGAGTTTTCAATTCAACTTTTAGTTAAGGTTTTCTTTTTGCCATCACAGAATGAATGGTTGTCTTACTGTCTCTTGGGTCTGTATTTTTTTTTTTTTTCCAGAAGGGATATTTTGTCCATTTGTGGCAAATAGAATCAAATTTCAATCCAGGTACCCTCTGTAGTTGCTGTTGGCACATTCCTCCTCTGCCCAGAGCCACCTGGGGGGAAGAGCCAAGCCACCTTGATAGGGGAAGGCTGTCGGATGTCCAGAATGCTCCGAAAGATCCCTCGCTGTTATTATTGAGCAGGACTAGAATAAGCCTTTCTTCTTTCTGCTCTATATTTTATAATCAGAATTTAGTTTTGACTCTACTAATAATGAAAACCTAATTAGGAAAGAGGATATTTTTGATTGCTGTTAGTGTGTATACTGTTTTCACGTAGTTTTCAGTTTACTTTGTCAAGAAGAGTTTTCATCTTGAGCGCTTTCATATTTCTTACAGTAGTTCAGCTGTTAGTTGTGGTCATTCGTTCTGCCTGTTCTACATGGAGTTTTGTTTTGATTCTTTTTTTTTTTAACTTTTCATGTTGTTACATTTAGTGTTTCGGTTTTTTTTAAAATTGATAATTTAAGTGTGAATAGACTTTTCTCTCAGCCTAAAATCCAATACCCTTCATCATTCATTATCAAGTACAGCATAAAATTCTGGAGACATACTCCAGGATTTGCTTATCTTAACAAAGGCCCAAATGAGTCTACTAATGCTGTCCTTTTACCAGATATACAGCGTTTCCACGCTCAAATAAAGCAGACTTTGACATTAATTGTTACGATTTGTTAAGAGAATTTTGTTCTATTTAGCACACTTGGTTATCCCTAACAGGAAAGCAAACTTGCGCTATTACTTTACTGATTATTCGTCAAGCATTTTTGCTTTGGGGATAATTTCATTTAGAAACATAGCAGTGTATTTATATTTGAGTATTTACCTTTTTTTTATTGTTTTCTTTATTTTGATCACCATTAGGGGAATTCCTTGGTACTTTTTAGTAATTCCTGTGACATTGAAAGTCACAAAAGTGAAAGACACAGGCAGAGAACCCGACTGTCTGTAGAGAGTGGGATGCAGTACCTTATTCTTTTAGTGAGGCTGTAGCAGGTCTGATGTCAGTCACTTCAGAGACCTTTAGACCTCAGTGCTCATTTATTGCTAAAATGTACCAGCGCTGCTCCTGCATTATGAAGATCATCTGTCAACACTTTGAGATATTCTCCTTTGTTATTAAGCTTGTGATGCTCTACACTGTCAGGTTTTTTGCCAATTATAGTTAAGGTACAATGGTGTATTCACTGGATCAAAGTCTCACACTGGCGGTAGAGGAATGATTTGTAAGTCTTTATTCATCTGAATTGTACAATAGAATACCTGAGGAATGCAAATAATCCCTCTAAGGACTCAATAGAAAAGCTGTTAAAATGACAGTCTAAGACTATTATTATTCTGAATTGGTGTTTTAGCCAAAGTAATTATTTCTTATCTTGTTGTTCCACAATAGTTCTTAGTTTATTAGTTACGATGACCATATTTACCAAACAGAATTTGAATCCGATTTTTGACGTTACTTTTAGGCTCAATTCACTTTTTCAAGTTAGCATGTTTCATTCTGTCTTTCACTTGGTGCGTTGTTTAATTAGTCTAGAGACCAGTGTTAGATACTTTCGTTAAAAAAATAATAAAAAGGATGTATGTACAGATGTTGAAGTACACTTACGAATAGCAGATCCATTTCTAGACACATTTTCTGTAAAAGGTTGGCATTTATAAGTTCTGAACTTTGATATCCAGTTTATTAGCCAAAATAAATTAGTTAACTACAAATGTGAGTTTTAGAAATGCTGTTAAATGTCACACGTCGCATTCAGAAATGCACCTTAATTGTGATTTTTCAGTTCACACTTTTCTGAAGGCAATAGTGTTTCAGTATCAGTCCTGGATACCAGACTATATTTTCATTGGATAACTGGAGGAAAAAAAGATCAGTATAATGAGGATTGAAAACCACTGATGGGGTATTTACATAAGTAAATGATAGAAGACCAGCCTTATATAACAAACGTGTGAAAACTGTTGAGTGAACTTTTATATTCTTTGTCCCATCTAAAACCCTACTCAGTGGGCCATGCACTTAATCTCATAATAGCTCTGATCCCCTGCTATTTTCCGTGACAAATGTGTGTTGATGAACTTGTGGTTCAGTTCATTTTTTTCTGAAGTGACATTTGCATTGATTATTTAAAGGTTTGCAGGCCGCAGTTTCAAGGCACTTTAGTATAATAGCAGTTAAAACCTTAGTCTAAATCTTGGAGATTAGCAGTACTAAGAAAAAGAACTCAGCAAGCGTAAAACCCCGTGCTGTATGGTGGGTGCTTCAGGTCCGAAGCATCTATGGCACCCAAAGTACTGTATTTTGTACTTTGTGTCTTAGTGTGCAGGAAATATCCCTATGCCTCTTGAGTTCTCTTGCTGAGCATACAGAGTTGTCATGCTTACCATTCACACCTGGTCAGAAATAGTGCCCTATAAATAACATTGAACTCCTTACAGGTCATTTATGAATGTCTCCCTTAAATTTAACATAAATGGTATTTGCAGTCACGAACGTGATGCCTGTGTTTAAAGGTGGTTTAAACGTCAGCTATTGCTGACGAGATTTTCTTAATTTTTAATAGGATATTGGACATTCAAAAATTAGCACCATAAATCTGTAGCTCTAAATTTGTAGTTTTGTTAAACTAAAAAAAAAATTAAATAATTAGATGTACAGCAAACTGTTACTGATGCTGCCAGTTATTGAGGACGAAGAGAAACAAAAAATGTGATTCTTTATTTAAAAATAATAGTAGTACAATATCTAGGAGCTTTGTCCTGGAGAGATAGTAGAAAGGTAGGAGAAACTCGTAGAAACAGGGCCCTGTATTCATTAGCTATGGCGTACTGCAAGATCAATAGCCAGGAAAAGCAGGGTGCTGCTTGCTATCTAGGAGTTTATGGAGTGCAGTGTTCTTTTCTGTCCGCTAATATCAGCGGCCTTAGCCACTGAGATGCTTTTAAAAAAAAAACACGCCCCAACCACAAAAAACCTGAAGACCCCCAGTTTTACGCCATTTGATAAATATCACTCTTGGAAGTCTCAGAAAAATGTACATCCACAGATCTACAAAGTTTTATTCAGTTAGCATTTTAGATTGCAAGTATTTAACCTCTACCAAAACCCTAGTTATTGTCTCAGATTATGCCTATTTCTGATAGATTAAATGCCAAACAGAAACCAAGAAACAGTGAAATGTTAATGGAGTACACCTGAAGCAATTGCTGCCTGTTAATGCCTTGACCTTGGAAAGCAATACACAAAAAGATGGCATCATAAAACCGTGCAATTCTTATGAATATGTATGTGCTACTTGATAATAATGAATGTGGTACAGCCATGCATGCACTACAAGATAATGTTGTGCCCTTTGTTGTCTACAGGTTGATAAAAATTAAAGAGTGGGTGGACAAGCACGACCCGGGTGCTTTGGTCATTCCTTTTAGTGGGGCCTTGGAACTCAAGTTGCAAGATATGAGTGCTGAGGAGAAACAGAAGTATCTGGAAGAGAACATGACACAAAGGTTAATTAGCATTCATTTTCCCTACACTTTATTATCAACTATTTCCTTGCAGTAATTTAATTGCTTGCGCTGATAGAATAATAAATGACAGAGTAATTACCATTATAAAGAGAGAATCTTCTCCTTTCTTTACCATGAGACAGAGTGAAAAGATTTATTTTAAATTAAGTTTTTAACTGTCATCTGTCATCTCTGTACAGTGTTTTAATTATAACATAGGTATTAGTTATGTATATTTTTGAGAAGGAATGATCACCAAAACTGTTTTGTCATCCATGGGGAATAGGGGCAGTGGAGAAAATTTTGCCATAATTTTTCTGAAGAACTATAATAAATTGTTTCAATATTGAATTTCAGTCAAACAGTTACGCTTTCATGACCTGGAGTCCTGAAAATTGCATGAGACCAAAAGTGCTGCCTGATAGGGTGATTTAAATTTATCCCATATTTCTGTATCCTGCTGAATAAACAAATCAAAATACTGTCTTTATGAGGCTGCAGTAAAAAAAAGTAGTTCTTCTGAAGAGAGTTCAAAGCAAAAGGCTACTGCGATTATTGCTGTGTTTAGAAGTAGACCCGATGTCTTCAAAATATGCGATGTCTTTCCCCGTAAATTGATTACTTGGGGCATTTAGCTGGTTTATGTGTGTATGTTGAATGAATTGGATTCATTTTTTTTTTTCAGTGCTTTAGCAAAGATCATTAAGGCTGGATATGCAGCACTCCAACTAGAATACTTTTTCACTGCAGGCCCAGATGAAGTGCGTGCATGGACCATCAGGGTAAGATTCATACTTATTCATCAGCTATATCCAGTTCCACACTATTGAATTCAGATTGATATCACTGACTTTGAAGTTTGTCATGGTGGCGGTTAGCTAGTCATTACAGATGAGGTTTTTGTCCAGGATAACTTTAATTATTTGTGAGCTGCTGAACAGTGAAAGTGGAGCTGCATTGATTGAGGCAGGTAACAATTGATTCTGCCTATTACATAGTCTGAATTTCTTCATCCTGTAGAATCTGTCTACCCTCCTCCTGTGGTCAGAGATAAGACGTACCAGTATTGTGCTTGCTTAATCTGTGTGACTGGGTTTGTCTGCAGTGAAATTGATGTTGCTTTTCATTTTGTATTCACTAAGTTTGTTTGGGTTGCGGGTGGTTCATTCCTCCTTTGCTTTGCTCGGATTACATTTTCAGCAATAAAAGCAATATAACATCATTATATTCCTCGTGGATACACAGTTGGGCTCAAAACCCTAAAATCAGTGTGCAGTAATTCAGGTCTTTTACTGACTTTAATATTTAGACCTAGTTTATTTTGGTATTTTTATATGTTTAGCCGGGAACTTATGTAATGCCTAAAATTGTATTGTGAATTTTAAATATTGATGTAGAATGATTATAGCCATAGAGATCGACTAATTTATTCCCAGAGGACAGTTAGAGCTGAGCTGTAGTGGTTTGCCTTTGAATGCAAATACGTTATAATATAAAGATTAGTATTGAAAAATATTTTGAAATGCATGTGGTTAGAAACTCTATCTTAAAAATTACAAAAATGCCAACTTTTGGAGATGAAGATCTGTCACTGAGCTGTTGTTTTTTGCATCGGTGTATTTAGTGCTGTGCAGTGAATTTCGTACTGTATTTAATTTCATTCAATGGAATTAATTTGTTTTCATTAATCAACATAATTTCCAGTAAATGTATATTTTTATTAATACTGCTGCAGATGTTTGTGTATATGTTTTTGCACATTAAACTTATTTTACTAAAAGCATGGTTATTTTTTTAGCCTTTTCATCTCATCTCCTTTTATGTGATGACTGCTAGCTAAAGTGCCTGGAAGAGCTACCAAAATAATATAAAAGAGGAAGTTTTGTTGTTCTGATTCTGGCCATAGCTTTTAAAAGCACATTCTGAAACTCCGCTGTTTTCAGTAGGAGAAATGCTTGCTCTATATTAGAAAATTTGAAAGCTGGTTTATCTTAAGACTGATTGTAAGTATCTTTGATTTAATGTGCAAAGATATTTAGTCAGGTAAGCATCAGTGAGTAGCCATATTAACCCAATACATCTTTTATTGTAAAAACTGTGCTTTACACTGTCAGACTCCTTAGCACTTTAACATGCTTTATTAAGCAGCCTTTAGGTCACCATTATTTCTCAAATTTCTCTCCATGGTTGTGTGTGCACAGAATGTATGTCCTTGTAATTTAAAGCATGCAGTTATAATGCATTCCCCTCTATCACATAAACTTAAATTATCTTATAATAGTTGCCTGTGATTTTTTTTTTATTTTTTAGTGATTCAGTTGTTGACATTTTGGTAAGAATACTCATTTTCTTCTATATTAGACTTACTAAAATTATTCTGAAATAAAAATAAGCTGATATGTAGGGCTTGAGATCCATAAATCATTTTTGATTACAAATGTGGTTCGCCAATGAATGTTAGCATTTAATTGAAATTATTTGGACGTAAGTAAAAGTCTTGAGTAATTCAAATTTTAAAGTTATTTAAAAATCTTTATTTTCCTCACTTTCTGCGTGGAGAGCCAGGGATCGAAGTGAATCCCACAACAAAACACAATCATAGCTTCTAAAATCAATACTACTGTTGATACCTATTAGGAAAAACAAAGCTGCCCTTCTTTTAATATCAGTTGGTTTATCTGTGGCAAAGGCATCTATCTGTATGCCCCAATATTGAGAATTACCCAGCTGTATGTGTGACATTTTAACTGATACGAAACAAAGTTTCAGCAGATCCTGAAAGAATATCAAAAAGGAGAAACCTCTTTCCTGCAATCAATCTTCCTAAATGCAATTAATTTTCTTCCGGTCTTCCCTTTGACAGAAAGGGACGAAGGCTCCTCAGGCAGCAGGGAAGATTCACACAGATTTTGAAAAGGGATTCATTATGGCTGAAGTAATGAAATATGAAGATTTTAAAGAAGGAGGTTCAGAAGCTGCTGTCAAGGTGAGCTCCTCATCTTTTTCTTTTCCCTTCCTCCACGTGTGCCATTTTTCCATTTCAAGTCTGTTTTTCACCGGGAAGAAGTTCTTGATGCTAAGCTAATCTTAACAGTCACCTCTAGTAATAGACGAAAATCTATTTTCATCTTTTACTTAAGAAAGAATTCAAATGCACCAACTTACTGAACAGAAATGCAACTATTTCAGTGTCCAGGATGTAACAGTTTGTGGACTAAATGTCAGCGCTAAGACTAAATGCTCTGCTAATTTTTTTTCTCTGTTTACATGTTAGTGTTCAGAATTTAATATGCTTTAAAATGAGCTTGTTTTTTTTAAAAATATTTTTTTTTAAGATGAGATAGCAGATTTTTGAATCACTTCTAAAAAACAATGCAAGAAACGCAGA